>NC_056737.1:297102676-297125176 GCF_019279795.1 Protopterus annectens
AGGATTTTTCTTTTGTTGAAACCTTACATACTGAGAGCATTTCCACTGGGAATGCCAAGACCATCCTTAGTCCAAAAAGAGACTCGGAGAATTTCTAGACTTGCCACAATATAGGCCTTTAGCAATACCCCCAGTCCTGGGGGTTGTGGATGATCTCTGTATGGAATCCAGTTTTACTCCTGATACTTTACCCCTTGCTCCGAGGAAACCAGACAGGTACTACAGAGTTCCTGACTTTCACAAATTCCTTTTTAAAAATCCTACTGCTGACCCAGAGGTCATCTCCCAGGGGCCTAAAGGTATCAAAGCAGCTACAGCTAAGGAATCCCATTCATTCGGACAGGGACCCCAGAGCTTTAGACAGATGGGTTAAGAAAGTGTACACCTCTGCAGCTGTCGCCATTAGGGCTTTGAATTGCCAGTTTCACATGCTGAATTACCAACAACATATTGTGGAACTTATTAAGCAAAAAATAGCTACCTGTACGGACTGTGCAGAAAATAAAGAATTACAAGAGCTTATGCATTTTGCAAGCCAAGTCAGCAAGCATACATTGCAGTGTGGCTTTGACGCCCTAGAAGCATCTTGCAGGGCAGCATTCACTAGTTTTGTACTGAGAAGGTATGCTTGACTTAAGGAGCAGACCTTGCCAGACCATGTCAAATCAAAATTACTAGACGCTCCTTTGAATAAAGACAATTTGTTTGGCACCAAAGCAGAAGAGGTTCTTAAATAGATGGAAGAAAAAGCTATATCTATGCAGACAGTCAAAGATTTCTTGCAAGTACAGCCTCCTAGATTCAGTAGGCATTGCTCCTAGAAACATTGGGCCTTTCCAGCCCCCTCAAGGCCGTCTCAAACGAGACTCAGGAGAAACGAACTCCCCAGACTGCAGTCTCAGGGTCTGCAGAAATTTAAGCAATAGAGTGCCTCCACTTCAAAAACATGGAGTGCTAAGCTACCCCCTTACGGGAAGAATTCTGAATGACTTCTCAGCTCCATTCCCAACCTCTGCTCAACTGCTTGTGCCCCTAGGAGGAAAACTTGCCCATCATGCAAAAAACTGGACTTCCGTCACCAAGGACCGATGGGTCCTCAACATTGTATCCCAGGGGTACAGATTTTACTTCCTCTCACTGCCAACCCCAAAAGGGTTCCCAGACCTTTCTCCAAACCTGTGGGCAGAGGCACAAAACCAAGTTCAGTCCCTGCTCTCTTTAAAGGCAATTCAGACTGTTCCAGTGGAACAGATAGGTCAAGGGTTTTATTCCATACTTTTCCTGGTACCCAGAAAAGGGGGCACTTCGCACACTATCCTAGATCTTTCCATTCTAAACACCATCCTGGTGGTACCAAAATTCAAAATGCTCAACCTGCAGCTGATTCTTCCTATGCTGGCCAAAGATGCCTGGTTAGCTACCCTAGATTTAAAAAAAGCCTATCTGCACATATCTATAAGGGACTTGTGCAGGAAATATCTTTGCTTCAGGGCAGGATCTATGCATTATCAGTTATCTCCACTTCCCTTTGGCTTATCCACTGCTCCTAGAGTATTCACAAAATGCCTGGCTCCAGCAATTGCCTACTGCAGACAGAGACAGATTCAAAGTTACCCCTACTTGGACGACTGCCTGATTCAGGCAGACAGTCAGGAAATGCTGTTGCAGCACCTGACTTTTATAAAAAAAAACGTCTAACCTCCCTGGGGTACACCATCAATGAAAAGAAATCAAAACCAGTCTCCATTGAAAAGATTGTATTCCTTGGAGCAAGCTTGGACACAGCATCCCAGATGGCATCCCTTACAGCAGAAAAACAAGTCTGTTTGACAGACTACTTCAGTCAAATCGCCACCAGAATCCAGCTATCCGCAAGGAAAATCCTGCAGGCCCTAGGGTCCATGGCCTCATGCATCCTTCTTATTCCATATGCCAGACTGCATATGAGGAAACTTCAATGGTACTTAAAAGTCTTTGGTGCCGACATTCTCAGGACCTGGAAACAGTCATTCCTATCATACCTTGTCTATGGACAGAGTTTCTTTGGTGGGCAACAGCATGCAACCACAACAAGGGACTATCCTTTACTCTACCCCACGCTGCACAAACCCTAACCACAGATGCATCAGATTATGCCTGTGGGGTACACCTGAATGACGAGTGCATTCAGGGCCACTGGAGCCCAAGTCAGATTCATCTGCACATAAACCAAAAGAGATGCTAGCTGTGCAGCATGCTCTAACAGCTTTCAGATCCTTACTCTCACCAGGACCTCTACTAATAAAAACAGACAGCACCACAGTTATGTGGTACATCAACAAGTAGGGGGGAACCCACACTTACGCACTCTGCAGGCTAATCATGGCCTTGTGGAACACGGCTTTGGACATGCAGGTCCATCTGCAAGTTCAATTCCTGCTAAGCAAACAAAACATGCTGACAGACGACTTAAGCAGAAATCTCCTAGACCCACATGAGTGGCAATTAGAGTCCAGAACCTTCAGCCTTCTGATTCAGAAATGGGGGACCCCCGAGGTGGATCTCTTCGACTCCCCCTGCAATAACCAGCTCAGCAAATTCTGCACCAGGACACCTCACAGCAGGGCCTGGAAAGTGGATGCCCTATCCTTCCAGTGGGTAAACCTCTCAATCTATGCATTTCCCCCTCTGCCCCTTCTCTCAAGAATATTGCTCAGGATTAGATGGGACAGACCAAGGACAATTCTGATTGCCCCAGTCTGGCCACACCAGCACTGGTACCCATTCCTGCACAGCCTGTCACTGGTGCCACCCTGGCACCTACCCCAGAGCCCCTCTCTGATCACTCAGCAGGGGGGACAGATCTTGCATCCGCAACTGCAAACCCTAAATCTTGCAGCCTGGCTTATTCCTTGAATTCTCTCCCAGTGACAAGACTAAGCAAGCAGGTACTGGATATCATTCTTGAAGCCAGAAGACCCAGTACATGGAAATCCTACGCTAAGTGGAAAAGGTATTGCTCTTGGGTTCAGTCAAAAGCAGAGGACACAACTCTGCCCTCCCTACCACTATTCCTGGATTACTTAGCAGATCTACTCCACAGAGGCCTATCCTTTTCCTCCATTAAGATCCATGCCTCTGCCATCTCTGCTCATTACAACTCTGAACCACCCCTATTCTCTCACCCTCTCATCAAACAGTTCTTGAGAAGGGTGAACAACTTAAGGTCACCAAGGAGAGCACCCACCCCTGCTTGGGACTCTAACTTTGTACTGGAAAAGCTCACACTGCCCCCTTTTGAGCCTGCAGCGCCAGCAGATTTAAAATTCCTCTCTTGGAAAACAGCTTTGCTCCTGGCCATCACTTCAGCAAGAAGAGTATCTGAGCTACAAGCACTTATGGCCGTGGAACCCTTTATTATTTTGCATGCTGACAGGGTCTCCCTCAGGACTAATCCTTCCTTTATGCCCAAAGTTGTGTCCAGTGTGGCTCATTTGCCAACCTTCTTCCCTAATCCTCAAAATAAAGGGGAAAGGAACCTGCACTCCTTGGACGTGCACAGACAGCTCAGATTCTACCTGGATAAGACTAAGCCCTTCAGGAAATCTGGCCAGTTACTACTCAGTTTTGCACTAGGGGCAGAGGGCAAGACCATTTCAAAAACAGACAATTTCCAAATGGATAGCACATTGTATCCATTTCTGCTACAAACACCATGGAAAACCAACCTGTCAGGGGGTCAGAACACATTACACTAGGACAACAACTACCTCTGCAGCATTCCTCAGGGGAGTCCCTACCAGGGACATTCTGGAGGCTGCTGCCTGGCGTTCTGTACACACATTCACCAGGAATTACCACCTGCCTATATTTTCCAAATCCAGGGCAGGTTTTGCAACCGCAGTCTTGCAGAGCATACTAGCCAGCCCAAACACTTCTTCACTGCCTCCGCCCTTTCTACAGCTTTGGGAATCGACCTAAGTGTGATGACTGCAACAGTGAAACACGAAGAACGTAGTACAGTTGTGTACACTTACCATAAATGTAGATGTTCGAGTGTATTCACTGTTGCAGTCCTGGTTGCTCTCCCTCCAGCCCCCTTCTCTCTCTCTCTCTCTCTCTCTTCTGTCTCCTCTGTGTGTACTACTCACCCCTTGCAGGTTTATTAGTACTGGTATTTACATTTTACTGGTGGAGATTTTTCCACTGTAGCTTAGCTCCCTATTGGGGGGCTTCTGACATTTGGGGCAAGAAAAACTGATGTAATGGCATCGGCTGCCTGATGTTCTTCGTGTTTCACTGTTGCAGTCATTACATTTGGGTTATCTGCCTGCAGGTAGCCCTCAGCCGGCCTGAATACCAGATTCTTCGGAATTCTGTGTCTGTTACTGTCGCTTCTTCCATGATGTCATTTGGTCAGGGATATAATTGGTCAGGGATATAAAACATGTAGCCGACGCCATTACGTCAGTCTTTCTTGCCAAAAAAGATAAGTACCCCATTGGGGATCCTTTTTTCTTGTTCAAACAGATGTCAGAAAAAATGATCAATTGTCTTGCCTGCGGAAAGCAAATACCTCATAGAGATTTTCATTCGTACTGCGTCACCTGTTTAGGCCCAGACCACAATGTCCCTCACTGTCTGTTTTGTGCCTTGTTCAACGCCCGAACTATTCGTCATTGGGCTATTTTTGTAGCTAAACACTTTTGTTCTCAATCTCCATACTCCGAAATGGCTTTCTTAAGCCATCTGACTACCGATCTTCCAAAAAAAAAAATGTAAGGATAAAGACAGAGACAGACCACATAGGTCCAAAACTGCTGACTACGTTTCCATTAAGCTAGTCACCAGTCCGCTGGTACTCAGTGAGGCACTTTCGCAGCCCCTGATACCCACTACTACAGATTTGCAGGCTTCTACTGAGAGCCATTCAGAGTCCGGCATGCCACGAGATGCTTCTTCGACTATGGAACCTGCGGATGTCTCTACCTTGGATGGGTCCAGAGCTGCTGTGCAGGCACCTGCTTCTGAGTGTGTATTCAGGCCTACTGACTTTCATATTAAACCGATGACTTCGTTTCAAGCTAGAAATACCAAATTCCTCAGGCCTAAAGCTCGCACTATGCCTAGAAAACCGATGACCAAACCGCATACTGAGGCCCATATGCCTCAAAAACAAATGATTAGAATGGCTGAAGACCTGATTACCTTAATTAGGGGAAGCAAGCCTTCCCCCTCCAAGAGACCTAGAACTGGTTTTCTTTCTGATTCTTCTGATCAAGAATCTGATATCTCTGTTCCTTCTGACTACCAGGATTTACCCTTATCTGCTTATGAGGATTCTCATGCAGAGGATTCCATTCCCTCTGCTTCCCCTCCAGAAGATTTTTTTTTTTGGTGAAGCTTTGCATACCCTTAGGGAGCATTTCCACTGGGAAAGCCAGGACTATTCTTAGTCCAAAAAGAGACTTGGTGAATTTTTACTCCTGCCTCAACACAAGACTCTAGCTATCCCTCCTGTTCTGAAGATTGTAGATAATGTTTTCATGGAATCCAGCCTTACACCAGACACCTTGACTCCAGCTCCCAGGAAACCTGACGGGCACTACAGAGTAGAATAACCAAAAGGTGGATACCCTCCAAAACCCAACGGACCACTCTGTAGATGAAAAATGAACACTTGAAACGATAAGAATCCAATTTCATATGTTTAATTTTAAGCACAACACAGGCTTTTCGTCAGTAACACTACCAACTTCCTCAGAAACGAAAACAGCGTCACACAGTTAGAACTTCTATATATACTAAAAACAAAGTTGTCACATGTTCTAGAAGGTCTGCGAGACCACGTAGAAACCCTCATACAACATACTTAATGAATAAAAAACTAGTACACTCCTTGTAAAATAGAGGGCTACAACTTGAAACTGTGGAACTGTAAATCCCCCAGTAATACAAAAATAAACGCTTGTAATACACAGGTTTCCGATAAATAATCGTAATCGTCATTTTCACACATACTCATGAAAATAAAAAGCTAGAGTCGCATCGGCTTAAAACACCAAACCATCATAAAAATGCATATAAAAAATCAAACGCAGAACATATATCTATTTTTGCCCTATGTAACTCCTGGAAAAACTGATGTTTCTATGCAGCACATATTAAACAAATTAAACAATAAAGAATATATTAAAATGTGTGATATGCCTTACTCGACTAATAAAATACTAACAACCTTTGAAAAATGATTAAAATAGGGTCAGTGTGCTGTAAATTACTGTCCAGGTACAGAAACAAATGAATAACCTGCACATTCAATAGAACACATACGATCAAGAAAGATCACTGTTGGCTGCTCTAAAAAAATATATGTATCAGGAATTACTTTGATGTAATATTATGAACAAATACCATAATATATACATAATAAGATGAATTAAAATAAGTTTAAAATACGTGCGACCAAGACTTGTTACTCACTCACAGTCTTTATCGCACTGATCTAAATACACCAAGCCTACACCCGTCAGCCCTCCTACATCTCCCTACATCAAAAAATATAAGGGGGTTGCCAGAGAGAAAAAATTGATATTGTAAATTCTATAAATTCTACGAGTAGATTGACAGTCGTGCGCTACCATATGACTGACCAAATATACAGGATATGTGTATTAGACTCTGATAGTACTACAGAGTGACGTCATCTATTCAACCTCTTAAGCTTTAATAGGCATGATATAGATGACATGCCATTGATGCCAGGGGCATGACAGGCATCTGACCTAAGTTGCCATGACAATTCTCTACTCTCCACGACGAGGGACGGTGGCCCTCCCCTACCATCTGACTGAAGTTGGTCAATAACTAGAAACAGAAATACATGACTGGGGTTCTCCACTATATGTTTTGCCAAAGCATTCTCCAACTTGCCCTTTCTTATAGCATACAGATGTTTTAATATATATATAGAAGTTCTAACTGTGTGACGCTGTTTCCGTTTCTGAGGAAGTTGGTAGTGTTACTGACGAAAAGCCTGTGTGTTGTGCTTAAAATGAAACGTATGAAATTGGATTTTTATCGTTTCAAGTGTTCATTTTTCATCTACAAAGTGGTCCGTTGGGTTTTGGAGCGTATCCACCTTTTGGTTATTCTACATTCTTTTTTCATTTCAGTTTGTTAGGTACTACAGAGTAACTGACTTTCACAAATTCCTCTTCAAGAATCCCACTGCGGATCCAGAGACAATTTCCCAAGGACCAAAAGGCATTACGGCTACTACTGGCAAAAATCCTATCCCTTCTGATAGGGACTGTAGAACTTTGTACAGATTGGGTAAGAAGGTTTACACTTCTGATGCTTTTGCCATTAGGGCTTTAAATTGTCAGTTTCATATGTTAAAGTATCAGCAGCATATTATGGGACTACTAAAACAGAAAATGATGTTGATTCCTGACTGCTGAACACAGAGTTGCAAGAGTTAATGCATTCTGCTGAACAAGTTGATAAACATACTTTGCATTGTGGTTTTGATGCTTTGGAAGCATCTTGCAGGGCTGCTGTCACTGGGTCTGTACTTAGAAGGCATGCTTGGCTTAAGGAACAAAACTTGCCAGATCATGTTAAAGCTAAATTGCTGGATGCACCCTTAAACCAAGACTGCCTTTTTGGCAACAAAGTAGAAGTCCTCAAATGGATGGAGGAAAAAGCTAAATTTATTCAAACTGTTAAAGATTTCTTACATGTACAGCCTCCTAGATTCAGTAGGCATTGGCTTTCAAAGAACTGGTCTTTTCCAGTTCCTTCCAGGCCTTCTCAGTCCAAACCTTGGAGCAGCAGACCATCAAGACTTCAGTGTCAGGCTATGCACAGACATAAGTAGTGGGGGGCTCCCACTTCCAAAGCAGGGAGTGGTAAGCCACCCCCCCATGGAAAAATGACACAACGACTTATCCTTAACTCTTCCAAGCCCTGCTCAACTACTTGCTCCCTTAGGAAGAATGCTCGCCCTGCATGCATAAAACTGGGAAGTCATTACCCAGGACAAATGGGTTTTAAACATAGTTTCCCTAGGATACAGATTCCACTTCCACTCATTACCAACCCCAAGTGGATGGCCAGACCTCCCCCCCAAATCAGTCGGCTGAGTGCTCTCTCTCCTCAGTATCAGAGCTATTGAACCTGTTCCAGCAGAACAAAGGGGACAAGGTTTTTATTCAAGACTGTTCTTGGTTCCCAGAAAAGAAAACTCCTGGCGTCTGATCCTGGACCTGTCTATTCTCAACATCTTTCTGGTGGTTCCAAAATTCAGAATGCTAACTCTTCAACAGCTTCTTCCTATGCTAGCCAAGGATGTCTGACTGGCAACCCTAGACTTAAAAGAAGCTTACCTGCACATCCCATTAAGTGAATCCTGCAGACAGTACCTACATTTCAGGGCGGGCTCCATGCACTGTCAGTTCTCAGCACTTCCCTTTGGCTTATCTACTGCTCCCAGGGTTTTCACAAAGTGCCTAGCTCCAGCCATTGCATTTTGCATGCAGAGAAAGATTCAGATTTACCCATACTTGGACAATTGCCTGATTCAGGCAGAAAGTCAGGACTTGCTATTACAACACCTGGCATTTGTAAAGAGACTTCTAACATCCTTGGAGTACACCATCAACGAGAAGAAATCACAGCTAGTACCCTGCCAACAGATTGTATTCCTGGGAGCAAGCTTGAACACAACTTCCCAGACAGCATTCCTCACTCCGGAGAAACAAGTTTATCTGACAACCTACTTCAATCTACTGGCCACAAAAACCCAGCTCTCTGCAAGGAAAATCGTGCAAGCCCTGGGGTTCATGGCCTCTTGCATTCTGTTAATTCCATATGCAAGACTGCATATGAGGAAACTTCAATGGTATCTAAAAAGTCTATGGTGTTAACATTCTCAGGACCTAGAAGCAATGATTCCTATCATTCCTTGTCTAAGGGCAGAGTTCCTTTGGTGGGCAGAGGCCTGCTACTACAACAAGGGACTCCCTTTCACTCTACCCCGTCGCCCAAACCCTAACAACAGATGCATCAGACTATGCACGGGGGCTCACTTAGCAGGGCACTGCATTCAGGGCAAATGGAACCCAAAACAGATGCACCTGCATATCGATCAAAAAGAAATGTTAGCTGTACAGAATGCTCTGACAGCCTTCAAAGACCTTATTCTTCCAGGGCAACTATTGCTAAAGACAGAGAACACCACAGTTATGTGGTACATAAACAAGCGGGGGGAACCCATTCCTACCCACTCTGCAGACTAGCCATGGCTCTGTGGAACACAGCCTTGAACTGCCAAGTGAACCTACAAGCTCAATTCCTGTCAAGCAAACTAAATTCACTGGGAGACGACTTAAGCAGAAATCTCATAGACCCACACGAATGGAAACTGTAACCCAAAATATTCATACTCTTGAGGAATAAATGGAGGACACCAGAGGTAGACCTGTTTGCCTCCACTCAGAACTACCAGTTAAGCAAATTCTGCACCAGAACTCCCCACAGTCAAGCTTGGAGAGTGGATGCCCTATCCTTTACCTGGGAAAGCCTCTCAATTTATGCCTTTCCCCCCTCTGCCTCTCCTCTCGAAGGTTCTACTAAAGATTAAACAGGGCAAGCCAAGGACAATACTGATTGCCCCAGACTGGCCATGCCAGCACTGGTATCCCCTTTTGCGCAGTCTGACAGTGCTACAACCATGGCACCTGCCTCAAACCCTCTCCCTGCTGTCCCAGCAGGCGGGCCAGATTCTGCACCCTCAGCTTCAAACCCTGAACCTTGCAGCCTGGCTAATCCCCTGAGCTCACCCCTAGCAACCCTCAGTAAGCAGGTGCTAGATGTCATTCTTGAGGCAAGGAGGCCTAGTACTAGAAAATCCTACTCAGAAAAGTGGAAAAGATACTGTTCCTGGAGCCAGGCTCAGGGGAGAGGCACAGCGGTGCTCAGCTTACCCCATATTCTAGATTATTTAACAGAAATGCTCCACAAGGGCCTATCTTTCTCTTCAATTAAGATTCATGCCTTTGCCATTTCAGCACATTATAATACTGAGCCAACCCTCTTCTCTCATCCCCTGCTAAAACAATTCCTTAGAGGGTCCAAAAATTTAAGGCCCCCCAGGAGAGCTCCTACTCCAGCTTGGAACCTTAACTTTGTATTGGAAAACCTCAGTCTTCCCCCCTTTGAACCAGCTGCTACAGAAGAGCTGAAATTCCTTTCCTGGAAAACAGCCTTACTTCTAGCCATCACTTCAGCAAGAAGAGTGTCTGAACTGCAGGCCCTCATGGCAGTGGAACCCTTTATTATCTTCCATACGGACAGGGTTTCCCTCAGGACTAATCCATCCTTTATGCCCAAGGTGGTGTCTAGTGTGGCTCTAAACCAGTCCATTCATTTGCCTACTTTTTTCCCTAATCCTCAGAGTAAGGGTGAAAGGATACTGTATTCTCTGGATATGCACAGACAACTTCGATTCTATTTGGACAGAAGTAAGCCTCTCAGAAAATCTGACCAGCTGCTAGTTGGTTTTGCTGCAGGGGCAGAGGGGAAGGCCATTTCAAAGCAAACCATTTACAAATGGATAGCCCATTGCATCTATTTCTGCTACAAGCACCATGGAAAACCTACCCCACAGGAGATAAGATCACATTCCACCAGGGCTGCATCTACCTCTACAGCATTTCTCAGAGGAGTCCCTACCAGGGACAATCCTGGAAGCTGCTACCTGGAGCTCTGTACATACTTTTACCAAGCATTATCACCTGTCTATCTTTTCTAAATCCAGAGCTGGATTTGCCACAGCAGTCTTGCAGAGCCTGATTGCTAGCCCCAATGCTCTTTAACTGCCTCCACCCTTCCTTAGCTTTGAGAATCAACCCAAATGTGATGACTGCAACAGTGAAACACGAAGAACATAGTACAGTTGTGTACACTTACTATAAATGTAGATGTTCGAGTGTATTCCCTGTTGCAGTCCTGGTTACCCTCCCTCCCTCCAGCCAACTGACTTCTTTTGGCTCTACCTTTCCTTCTTGTTTGGCATATATTATAGCATGTGTATTTGCTTTTTACTGGTGAACCCAGCCACTGGGGATGTACAAGCCAGTGCATTTCTTTGTGCCAGTCTCAAGCCTGAATAAATGGGGAGGGTTGCGTCAGGAAGGGCATCTGGCGTAAAAACTTTGCCAAATCATACATCCGAACAACAGTACAGATATACATACCGCATCTGTGGAGGCCTGGGTTAACAACGAACGCCACCAGTACTGTTGGCCAACAGGGTGATGGCGGAAATTGGGCTACTGTTGGGAGAAGGAGGAGAAGAGGAGGAAGGCATGCCCGAAGGCAGATAAAGGCTAGAACTGTGGTCGTGAGGGTCAGAACTTTGAATGTTGGCAGTATGACTGGTATAGGGAGACAGCTAGCTGATATGATGGGCAGAAGGAAGGTTGGTGTATTGTGTGTGCAAGAGACCAAATGGAAGGGGATCAAGGCTAAGTGTATCTGAGGCGGGTTCAAATTGTTTTATCATGGTGTGGATGGGAGGAGAAATGGCATAGGGGTTATCCTGAAGGAACAGTATGCTAAGAGTATTTTGGAGGTGAAAAGAGTGTCGGATAGAGTGATGTTTATGAAGCTAGAAATTGATGGTGTAGTGATGAATGTTGTTAGTGCATATGCTCCACAAGATGGGTGTGCGATGGACTAGAAAGAAAAATTTTGGAGCGAGTTGAATGAAGTGGTGATGACTGTACCCAAGGGTGAGAGAGTGGTGATTGGAGCAAATTTCAGTGGGCATGTTGGTGAAGGGAACAGAGGGGATGAGGAAGTGATGGGTCGGTATGGTGTTAAACAAAGGAATGCAGACAGTCAGATGGTAGTGGATTTTGCAAAAAGGATGGACATTGCTGTGGTGAATACGTATTTTAACAAGAGGGAGGAGCATAAGGTGACGTACAAAAGTGGAGGAAGACGCACACAGGTGGATTATTTCTTATGTAGAAGGGGTGGTCTGAAGGAGATTGGAGACTGTAAAGTGGTGGCAGGGGAAAGTGTAGTTAGGCAGCCTAGGATGGTGGTTTGTAGGATGACATTTGTGATAAAGAAGAGGAAGGAGGAGTGTGAGCGCAGCACCAAGGATCAAATGGTGGAAATTGAAAAAGGGTAATTGTGAGGTGGAGTTCAGGGAAGAGTTAAGACAGGCACTGGGTGGCAGTGAAGAGTTACCGAATAGCTGGGTAACTACAGTGGAGCTAGTAAGGGAGATGGCTAGAAAGGTGCTTGGCATGACATCTGGAAGGGAGGACAAGGAGATGTGGTGGAATGAGGAAGTACAGGAGAGTATACAGAGAAAGAGGCTGACAAAGAAGTGGGATTGTCAGAGAGATGAAGAAAGTAGACAGGAATATAAGGAGATGAGGTGCATGTCAAAGAGAGAGGTAGCAATGGCTAAGGATAAGGCGTATGAAGAGTTGTATCAAAGGTTGGACACTAAGGATGGAGAAAAGGACCTGTACCGATTTGGCTAGACAGATGGACCGAGCTAGTAAAGATGTGCAGCAGGTAAAGGTGATAAAGGATAATGAGAGAAACATACTCACAAGCGAGGAGAATGTGTTGAGCAGATGGCAAGAGTACTTTGAGAGGCTGATGAATGAAGAGAATGAGAGGGAGAGAAGGCTGGATGATGTGTGGATAGTGAATCATGAAGTGCAGTGGATTAGCAAGGAAGAAGTAAGGATAGCTATGATGAGGATGAAGAATGGAAAGGCTGTTTGTCCAGATGACATACCTGTGGAAGCATGGAGGTGTTTAGGTGAAATGGCTGTGGAGTTTTTAACTAGATTAATGAAATATTGGAAAGTGAGAGGATGCCTGAGGAATGGAGAAAAAGTTATTTGGTACCAATTTTTAAGAATAAGGGTGATGTGTAGAGCTGTAGTAACTACAGAGGGATTAAATTGATTAGTCACAGCATGCAGTTATGGGAAAGAGTAGTGGAAGCTAGGTTAAGAAGGGAAGTGATGATTCGTGATCAGCAGTATGGTTTCATGCCAGGAAAGAGCACTACAGATGTGATGTTTGCTCTGAAAATGTTGATGGAGAAGTACAGAGAAGGTCAGAAGGAGTTGCATTGTGTCTTTGTCGAGTTAGAGAAAGCATAGGACAGGGTGCCTAAAGAGGGGTTGTGGTATTTTATGAGGAAGTCGGGAGTGTCCGAGAAGTATGTAAGAGTGGTACAGGATATGTATGAGGGTAATGGGACAGCGGTGAGATCTGCGGTGGGAGTGACGGATGTGTTTAAGGTGGAGGTGGGATTACATCAAGGATCAGCTCTGAGCCCTTTCTTATTTGCATTGGTGATGGACAGGTTGACAGAAGAGATCAGACAGGAGTCCCCGTGGACTATGATGTTTGCAGATGACAATGTGATCTGTAGTGAGAGTAGATAACAGGTGGAGGAGACCCTGGAGAGGTGGAGATGTGCTCTAGAGAGAAGAGGAATGAAGGTCAGCAGAACTAAGACAGAATATGTGTGTGTGAATGAGAGGGAGGATAGAGGAATGGTGAGGATGCAGGGAGTAGAGGTGGCGAAGGTGGTTGAGTTTAAATACTTGGGATCAACAGTTCAGAGTAATGGTGAGTGTGGAAGAGAGGTGAAGAAGAGAGTACAGGCAGGATGGAGTGGGTGGAGAAGAGTGTCACGAGTGATTTGTAACAGACGACTACCAGTAAGCGTGAAAGGGAAGGTCTACAAGAGGGTAGTGAGACCAGCTATGTTATATGGGTTGGAGACGGTCGCAGTGATAAAAAGGCATGAGTCAGAGCTGGATGTGGCAGAGGTAAATATGTTAAGATTTGCACTGGGTGTGACAAGGGTGGACAGGATTAGGAACAAGTATATTATTGGGTCAGCCCAGGTTGGAAGGTTTGGAGACAAAGCCAGAGAGGCAAGATTATGTTGGTTTGGACATGTGCTGAGGAGGGATGCAGAGTATATTGGGAAAAAGATGCTAAGGGTGAAGCTGCTAGGTAACAGGAAAAGGCCTAAGATGAGGTTTATGGATGTGGTGAGAGAGGACATGCAGGTGGTTGGTGTGACAGAGCAAGATGCAGAGGACAGGAAGAAATGTAAACAGATGATCCGCTGTGGCGACCCCTAACGGGAGCAGCCGAAAGAAGATTTGCTTTTTGCTGGTTGTGTTCCATACCATATAATTGCTTCCTATTGTGGGGGCACCTGACATCTGGGGCAAGAAAAACTGATGTAATGGCTTCGGCTGCATGTTTTATACCCCTGATGACCTGATGTCATGGAAGAAGCGACAGCAACCTACCCAGATATCTGAAGACTCTGGAATTCAGGCCAGCTGAGGGCTACCTGCAGGCAGTTAACCCAAATGTGATGACTGCAACAGTGAATAAACTCGAACATCTACATTTGTGGTAAGTGTACACAACTGTACTTCCCTCCCTCTCTTGTAGTTTTTTCCCCATCCCTGTACACGCTTGTGTACTTGCTAATGGTCCCTTCCTCCTTTCTTTCCTTTAAATATATATTAAAAATAATATTATTTCTACTGTTACTTTTTTTCTCTTTGCAATGTGATATTTTTCAGTAGCTGTTTTTGTAGTCTCTTCACTCGTTTTGACATGACTGAGAAGGGTAAGGGCCCCTCTGGTTTAAAAAAAAATGCCAGAAGTATGGCCACAAAATTCTCTCATCAGATTTTTCACTCTGTGTTTATTGTATTTGTCCCCACCACTTACAGGACGACTGCAGCATTTGTCACGTCTTTAGCCACCGAGCTGTTGTGGAAAGATGTAATAATGGACTACTTCCTTCACCTTTTGGTGAAGCTTTATCTTTTGTAGATAAAGCAAAGACAGACGTCTCATCTCCTTCATCCTCATATTCTCTGGAAGAAAGCAAGAAAAGAAGTCTCTTGGTTCTGACCTCCCTGTCTGTTTCTTGAAGCTAAGAAATTCAAGACCTCGTTTTGGAAAGTTTCCACAGAACCGCAGACCACTGCTGCTGGCACTCCCATGCCAACATCCATTCCAGCACTGTTTGTCATTTCGAGCCCTTCGATGTCGAAGGACTCAGTACAATAAATTACTACTGTCTCACCTACTAAGACCACATTGCTTAGAACTACATACTGACCTTCAATTGATCCTTTTGTTGGGGAGCTCCCTGAAGTTTTTTTTTTTTTTTGCAGAGACCTCAGTCCCTTTCTACGTCGTCGGTCCGCTCCACCAAAAGTCTTTAAGAACTTGACATGGAGAGGCTAATGAATAAAATTTTATGGACTAGAGGGATTTCAGGTCCCCATTCTGTTCTGACCCTTTCGGGTCTTGGTACAGTAGCTTCCTTTACACCACTAACTGCTCCTCCTGTAACCCCCTCAGAGGTCTTAGAGTTCTCTGTTCCAGATCTACCGGTGCCAACTGTACAGGTTCTGGAGTTCACCTCTTCAGAGCTGGTAGTTACCCTGAGCTCTTAGATTATGTCTGGACTGGAAACCTTCCTGGAGCCATAGCTGCCCTGCTGGTTCTGGGGGGACGGGTCTCGAGTCCAGGTTTTTCGGAACCATCCTTGTTCCTTGGAGCTTTGGCTCAAGTTAGTTTGGCTCCGATTTCAGTCTCAAGGGTCGGTTCTTTGGAGTGGGCTGTGACCCCAGATGTTCTTCGTGTTTCACTGTTGCAGTCATCACATTTGGGTTATCTGCTTGCAGTAGCCCTGATTCGGCCTGATTAGTAAAGTCTTGGGTCCTGCGTCAGTTGCTGTCTCATCTTCCATGACGTCAGGTCGTCAGGGGTATAAAGCATGCAGCCAACGCCATTACATCAGTCTTTCTTGCCGTGCGGTGCCTGAAGCAGAAGCAGTTGGCAAGTGCCGGTTGGCCGACTCCTGAAATTTTCATTTTCGAGTTTCAGAACTGAAGTCTTCAACTAAAGCTAAGTTCCTCATTGGGGAAACTTTTTTTTCTTGCTCTAAACCGATGTCTCAATAATTGTATTTTTTGTGGAAAGCAAATACCTCATAAAGATTTTCATTCGTACTGTATTCCTTGCTTAGGCCCTGGCCACGACGTACCTCACTGTTTGTTTTGTACCTTATTTAAACAACGAATTATTCGTCTTCGGTATAGTTAAGCTTCTAAATATTTTGGTACTCTGTTCAATTACCCAGATATGGGTTCGGTAAGCCACCCGACTACCGACATTCTGAAAAAACGCAAAGATAAAGACAGAGACAGGCCGCCTAGGTCCAAAGCTGCTGACGATGCTTCTCCTAAGCTAGCTACCAGTTCACCGGTACTCAGTGAGGTGCTTTTGCAGCCCCTGATACCCATTACCTCAGATTCGCAGGCCTCTACTGAGACCCATTCGGAGTCCGGTATGCCGCAAGATGCTTCAATTGTAGAACCTGCGGATGTCTCTACCTTGGATGGGTCCAGAGCCTCTGTGCAGGCACCGACTTCTGAGGGTGTATTCAGGCCTTCTGACTTGCATATTAAACCGACTCCATCTTCTTCAAGGCCTAAAACTCGATCCATGCCTAGAAAACCAACGCCCAGACCACATGGTCAGGCCTCTATGCCTAAAAAAAACAAATGATAAGAACGGCTGAAAACCGTATTACTTTAATCAGAGGAGGCAAGCCTTCCCCCTCTAAGAGACCTAGGACTGAATTTGCTTATGATTCTTCTGATCAGGATTCTGAAATTTCTGTTTCCTCGGATGACCAGGATTTACCCTTATCTACCTATGAGGATTCTGATGCAGAGGACTCTATTTCCTCTGCTTCCTCTCCAGAGGATCTCTTTTGGTGAAACCTTGCATACTCTTAGGGAGTATTTTCACTGGGAAAGCTAGGATTACTCTGACTCTAAAAAGAGGCTTAGGGATTTCTTACTCTTGCCTCAGCACAGGCCTTTAGCTATCCCCCCTGTACTGGACATTGTTGATGATGCCTTTTCGAAATCTAGCTTGGCCCCAAACTCCTTACGTCCTTCTCCCAGAAAATCAGATAGATATTACAGGGTTCCTGACTCTCACAAGTTCTTTTTTAAAAATCCTATTGCGGATCCTGAGACCATTTCACAGGGACCCAAGGGCATTATGGCTACTACTGCCAAAAATCCTATCCCCTCTGATAGAGATTCCATGGTGCTGGATAGATGGGGTAAGAAGGTATACACTTCTGCAACCTTGGTCATTAGGGCCTTAAACTGCCAGTTTCATATGTGAAAGTATCAGCAGCATATTATTGGATTGCTTAAATGGAAAATGATGATTCCTGACTGCTCTGAAAATAAGGATTTGCAAGATTTAATACATTCTGCTGAACAAGTTGGAAAACATACTTTGCAATGTGGTTTTGATTCACTAGAGGCATCTTGCAGGGCTGCTGTCACTGGGTCTGTACTTAGAAGGCATACTTCACTTAAGGAGCAATCTTTGCCAGATCACGTTAAAGCTAAATTGCTGGATGCTCTCTTAAACCAGGACCGCCTGTTTGGCAACAAAACAGAAGTACTCAAAAAGATGGAGGAAAAAGCTAACTCTATGCAAACTGTTAAAGATTTCCTGCAAGTACAGCCTCCAAGATTTAGTAGGCATTGGCCCTCTAAGAATTGGTCCTTTCCTGCTTCTTCCAGGCCTTCTCAGTCCAAACCCAGAGCCAGCAGAACACCCAGGTTTCAGGCCCAAGGTACGCACAGGACTAAGCAGTGGGGGGCTCCCACTTCCAAAGCAGGAGTAGTAAGACACCCCCCTATGGTAAACTGTCTCAATGACTTAATTTTAAAACTTCCAAGCCTTTCTCAACTGACTGCTCCTTTAGGGGAAAGATTGCTCTGCAGGCAAAAAACTGGGAACTCATTACCCAGGACAAATCGGTTTTAAATATAGTTTCCCAAGGATACAGATTCCACTTCCACACTTTACCAACCCCAAATGGTTGGCCAGATCTACCTCCAAATCAGTGGGCAGGGGCTCAAAGGCAAGTTCTCTCTCTCTTAAGTATAATGGCTATTCAAACTGTCCCAGAAGAGGAAAGGGGACAAGGTTTCTACTCAAGACTTTTCCTGGTGCCCAGAAAAGACAATTTCTGGCATCCTATCCTGGCTCTCTCTATCCTAAACACTTTTTTGGTGATCCCAAAATTCAAGATGCTAACTCTTCACCACTTGCTTTCTATGCTAGGCAAGGATACCTGGTTGGCAACTCTGGATTTAAAGGAAGCCTACCTGTACATCCCAATCAGGGAATCTTGCAGAAGATACCTACGTTTCAAAGCAGGCTACATGCACTTTCAGTTCTCTGCACTGCCTTTTGGCTCATCTACTACGCCCAGGTTATTCACAAAGTGCCTAGCTCCAGTCATTGCATTTTGCAGGCAAATATAGCCATACCTGGATGATTGTCTAATTCAGGCAGAAAGTCAGGACATACTTTTGAATCATCTGGCGTTTGTACAAAAGGTGCTAAATTCTCTGCAGTACACTATAAACAAAAATAAATCACATCTTGTACCCTGCCAACAAATTGTATTCCAGGGAGCAAGCTTGAACACAGCTTCCAGATAGCTTTCCTCACGCCAGAGAAACAAGTTCATTTGACAGCTTACTTCAGACTAATGGCCACAAAGACCCTGCTATCTGCAAGACAAATACTGCAAGCCTTGGGGTTCATGGCCTCCTGCATTCTACTAATTCCATATGCAAGACTGCAGATGAGGAAACTACAGTGGTATCTAAAAAGCCTATGGTGTAAACATTCTCAGAATCTAGAAGCAATGATTCCTATCATACCTTGCCTACAGCTAGTTTCTTTGGTGGTCAGAGGCCTGCCACCAAAACAAAGGACTGCCATTCACTCTACCCCTTGCCACCCATACCCTAACAGATGCATCAGACTGTATGCATGGGGGGGCTCACTTGGCAGGGAAGTGCATTCAGGGCAAATGGAACCCAAGTCAAATGCACCTACATATCAATCAAAAAGAAATGTTAGCTGTACAGAATGCACTGACAGCCTTCAAGAACCACATTCTTCCAGGACAATTAATGGTAAAGACGGACAACACCACTGTTATGTGGTACATAAACAAGCAGGGGGGGCAATCCACTCATACCCTCTCTGCAGACTAGCCATGGCTCTGTGGAACACAGCCTTGAGCTACCAAGTGCACCTACAGGTTCAATTCCTGCCAGGAAAGCTAAATACACTGGCAGACAAACTAAGCAGAAATCTCATGGACCCACGCAAGTGGAAACTGGAACCAAAGACATTCAACATGTTGATAAACAAATGGGGGGAGCCCAGATATAGACCTGTTTGCCTCCCCCCAGAACTACCAGTTGGACAAATTCTGCACAAGGACTCCCCACAAACAAGCTTGAAAAGTGGTTGCCTTTGTTCTTATTTTGGAAAAATGTATCCGTTTATGCCTTTCCTCCTCTGCCTCTCCTCTCCAAGGTACTATTAAAGATCAAACAGGACAAACCAAGGACTATACTGATTGTATCAGACTGGCCACGCCAACACTGGTACCCTCTCTTGCGCAGTGTGTCACTGCTGGCTCCATGGCACCTGCCCCAGACCCCTACCCTGCCGTCCCATCAGGAGGGCCAGATTCTCCACCCTCAGCTTCAAACCCTGAACCTGGCAGCCTGGCTAATTACCTGAGCTCTCAGTTACCATCCCTCAGTAAACAAGTGTTGGATGTCATTCTGGAGGCAAGGAGGCCTAGTACTAGAAAATCCTATGCTGAAAAGTGGAAAAGATTCTGATGTTCTTCGTGTTTCTCTGTTGCAGTCATTACATTTGGGTGTACAAAGATAATAATGACTGCAACAGTGAATATACTTGAACATCTACATTTATGGTAAATGTTCACAACTGTACTTTCCTGTAACCAAGCTCAGGTAATGGGCACAGCAGTGCCCAATTTACCTCAGATTCTTCAGTACTTAACTGAGATGCTTCACAAGGGCCTTTCCTTTTCCTCCATCAAAATTCATGCCTCAGCCATTTCAGCTCATTACAACACAGAACCACCCATCTTCTCTCATCCACTACTCAAGTAGTTCCTCAGAGGGGCCAAAAACTTAAGATCACCTAGGAGAGCCCCAACTCCAGCCTGGGACCTTAACTTTGTATTGGAAAAACTCACTCTGCCTCCTTTTGAGCCAGCTGCAAGTGCAGAGTTGAAATTCCTTTCTTGGAAAACAGCCTTCCTTTTGGCCATCACTTCAGCAAGAAGGGTGTGTGAATTATAGACCCTTATGGCAGTGGAGCCTTTCATCATCATTCATGCGGACAGGGTGTTCCTCAGGACTAATCCCTCCTTCATGCCCAAGGTAGTATCCCGTGTGGCTCTAAATCAATCCATTCATTTGCCAACATTCTTTTCTAAGCCACAGAACAAAGTGGAATGTGTACTGCACTCTTAGATGTGCACAGACAACTTAGATTTTACTTGGACAGGACTAAACCTCTCAGGAAATCTGAACAGCTGCTGGTGGCATTTGCTGCAGGGGCAGAGGGGAAGGCCATTTCAAAGCAAACCATTTTTAAATGGATAGGCCATTGCATTAATTTCTGCTATAAGCACCATGGAAAACTTATCCCACAGGTGATGACTACATTCTACCAGGGCTGCATCTACCTCTACAGCCTTTCTCAGAGGTGTCCCTACCAGGGACATCCTAGAAGCTACTACCTGGAGTTCTGTACATACTTTCACCAAACATTACCATTTGCCAATTTTCTCGAAATCCAGAGCTGGTTTTGCCACTTCTGTCTTGCAGGGCCTTATAGCAGGTTCTAATGCTATCTAAATTCCTCCTCCCATCCTTAGCTTTGGGAATCTACCCAAACGTGATGACTGCAACTGTGAATACACTCGAACATCTACATTTATGGTAAGTGTACACAACTGTACTTTCTGGATGGTCACGGTACAGTCCATTCTCCCTTTTCTGAAGAAAGACGACTGGATGTACTCAGCAGACCTTCAGGATGCATATTACCATGTAAAGATGGACAAAGACTTCAGAAAGTTACTCTGCTTCTGGCTGGGAGCCAATCATTACCAGTTCAGAGTACTGTCCTGTGGACTCACCACAGCCCCCAATGTGTTCACCGTATGTATAGCAGTACTAGCTGCTCACTTGAGATTGCAAGTGTTCAGAGTTTTTCCGTACTTGGATGATTGGCTCATAACCTGTTTGACCAAGAATCAGTTAATAGTAGCTAGAGACAATACCCTCAACATCTGTGCCCACCTGGGGATTTTACAGTAAATCTAGAAAAGTCCCATTTAACTCCAGGACAAAATTTATAATTCATAGGGGCAGTACTGAATACTCAAACAGCAAATAGCATCCCTTCCTCCAGAACGACATTAGAGAATCGTGGTTCAAGTTCAGAAGTTAATCTGAAGAAAGAGAGTTCCGGCTCAATTAGTCTTGCAAACTGTAGGATCCATGGCAGCTTCTATAACTCTAGCACCATTAGCTAGGTTACATATGACAATTCTGCAATGGCTACTAGCTTCCCAGTGGTCTGTCCTTCAGCACCCAATATCTGACCAAGTCGTGATCTCCAACCATTGCAAAATGTATGATTTTTGGTGGCTACATTCTGAACAAATTCTTCACGGTCGTCCCTTTGTTTTTCTGGGGCCCAAGGCCGTAGTGACCATGGATACCTCCTAGATGGGGTGGTGGTGAGGCATTATCTGAGCAAGATGGTCCAAGGCACTTGATCTCCATTAGAGGCCAGCTTGCACATCAATGCCCTGGAGATGAGTGGTGCATCTTGCATTGCTGGCCTTTCAGACAGCTCTTCCTGAGGGGACTATTGCAATTTAAATGAACAATAAGTCAGTAGTTTGGTACATCAGCAAGTAGGGAGGAACCTAGTCTTACCCCTCACTGTTGAGAAGCCCTCACAGTGTGGCAGTGGGCAACCTATTCCAACCACTTTCTAATAGCAATGCACATTCTGGGGAGTTCCAGTGTGATTGCAGACAAACTGAGCAGATGCAACCTTCATCCTCATGAGTGGTCTCTCAATCTAGAAGTGGTGAAAATGAAATTCCATCATTGGGGTCAACCTTGCTACAACCTGTTCACTTCTCAACAAGTGCAGTGATTACTTTGCCCTGATTCCCCCATCAGGAAAGTCACCCAGAGTCACTCTCCTCCATTGTTGGCCCCTGGTCTCCTGTACCTTTCCCCCATACCTCTAATTCCCAATTTTTTACAGAAAGCACTCCGGTGGAAAAGAACAGTAATCCTCATTGTACCCTTTTGGCCTTGACAGATTTGGTTCCCCTTTTTTTGGCTTTATCTGATTTGACAACCTTGGATTCTGGACCCAGTTTCCAAAACTTCTTCACCCAAACATTTTGAACTTCAAGGTAATCATGTGGTTCCTCCAGTTCCATTAGTTGCCAAGTGTCCT
>NC_056737.1:297457676-297494870 GCF_019279795.1 Protopterus annectens
AGTTCCTCAGAGCTCAGATCCAGATGGGATGATTCCGTATCCATCTCCTATTAAATCCATGAGCATTCCATCCCCCCTCGCATCCTACTGTATCTCCTTCTCTGATTCATCCTTCAGTTTTGGAGCCCCAGGATCCAAGAGTTCCAAGAGTACCAATGTCTGAGCCAAAGAGAGTCATGTTTTATACCCCCACCATATCCCTGAATAGTCCTGCTCCTATTCCCTTGGATCGGGATGAATCCCTGAGGTGTAGCATCAGCATTGGATCCATGAGGCCAGTATTGATTCTGATATTGTTGGAGCCTTCTTTGCCCCTTGGAGCCTCAGCATTAGATAGCTGAGGTTTGGCTTCCTGCTTGAGAAACAGATCTGGTCAGTCGTGGCTTGCCTGCTTCAGAGATCTTGGTTCCAGTGCGGGTTGCCATGGCTTCCCTGGGTCCATCAGCCTTTGTGGTTGTGGAGACCGGGCCTCTTGAATGACAGAAAACTGTCTCTCATACTTCCTCAGATCCTACACCCTATTCCCCCTTTTGCTTCGAGCTCTGATCTCATCAGACCTACACCCAGGGACAGCTACTACAAAGTAGCATCCAGACAGTTCCCATAAAGGAACTACTTCTCTCTTCCGATACCTCTTCAGAACATTCCACTGACTGTGTTCAGCAAAGGAGAATTTCCAAAAGGAGGCACATAATTTCCCTATGGAATCTCTCTCAAAAGATACTGACTTTGAAGGGGAGGGGTTTCCCAGATCACCATCTAATGTTGTCTACTTTGGGAACATTTTGGAATTCCTTAAGCAAAATGATTGGCCCTCAGATAACCCATCGCCTGAGGAGTCAGTATTCTTGAAAGCTTTTGGTTCTGGCCCATCTACATGTTGGGTGACTCCCTCAGCTGATGCAGTTATTGGTCTCTCTCATCAGGCATGGCAGGAACCAGACTCTGTTGAACCTGTCCCTCATTGACTGGACAGAATTTTTGTCCTGCCAAAAGATGGACCACATTTGCATAAGGGTGCCCCTGTCAATGCAATGGCTTTGGCAGCAGCCCCCAAGAAGTAGCTTGCAGAACAGAGCTCCTCTGTCTACCTAACAGAGAGCCTAGTTCATTGGACAGGTTTGGAAAGCGCGTATTTGCATCAGCGACCTTTGCCTTGCAATCATTGAACTATCTGGTGCACTTTACTAGACTACAGAGGGATTTGATTAAGGAACTCTCAAGGAATGCATCCATAAGGCTAATATTACATGCCACGGAAAGTACCTCACAGGCCGACGATTCGGGTATTGCCGTAAGGAGTCATGCCTGGATGTGGCCATTCAATTTTTGTGGAGCCTTTCAAGTCTTCTTTCATTAATAGTCCAATGAAGGTCTGTCCCTCAGCAGTGTACCAGGATAACAGGAAACACACAGCTCCCAACAATACAAATTGAATAAAACTTTATTTGATTGAAGTGCTTTTCATTTAACCACATGAAACTTCTTCAGAATAAATAATCTACTCGTTGTTCTTAAATACCCGTGATGAGTTGGTACAAATTTAAAGTCAACCATTTCAATGGATGCTAGTTCCAAACAATTTTATATTAGAACACAAAATAAAAAAATATTTAAACCTGCATTCATGAGTATGCATTTTTTCAAAATTTATATTTTTAAAGTGGTTGTTTTATGTTATATAAAAACATGCACTTTAATTTTTAAAATTTTATGATTTTCTCTGGTTATTTAAGTTAATTGTTTTGAACTAAAATCAAATGAAATGGTTGATTTTAAATTTGTACCAACACACCATGGGTATTTAAGAACAACAATGAGTATATTATTTATTCTGAAGAAGTTTCATGTGGTGAAACGAAAAGCGCTTCAATCAAATAAAGTTTTATTCAATTTGTATTATTGGGAGCTGTGTCTTTCCTGTTATCCTGGTCCACTGCTGAGGGATAGACCTTCATTGGACTACTGCTGTTGCTGCCTGGCTGTTTTTTGGTTACTAGTGGAGTTTTTGTCGATTCAGCTGTTCACTTTGTGTTTGCTTCTTTCATTAATGCTTCATTGTTTGGCCCCTCTGTGAAAGAAATGCTTTCCTGCAGTGAACAGGAAGGAAAGACACTTATCTGCCGTAGGGATTCACTTTTCTGCCCCTCAGTGATCCTTTTCATGATATCAAAGAGGAGGCAAGAAAATGTGGTTCCACAAATCCCAGGGATCTTTCCAAGATTCTCATGGAGATAACTCTGTCAAAGACAGAGGAGGGAGCTCTAATGGAAAATGCCAGCCTCATGACAGAGAAGGACCGCAAAATCAGGGCTTCTGATATTCTTTTTTGGATAGACCCTTTCAGTGCTCCTGAAGTGCTGCTGCAGTGAGGAGGCTTTTGTCCTTGCATCCAGATGCCTGGGCTACTGTAACAAAAGTTCTTGGGTGCTAAACATAATATCCAGAGGTTACTTTATGCTGTTTTTCCAAACATTGCCCCCCCCCCCTTCCCCAAGAGAAACAAACTTCTTGACGTTCCATCCAGTCAGATAGAAGCTGCATCTCAAGAAATTCAGCAGCTGTTAGACAGAATAGTCATCCAGGAGGTCCCACCATACCAGAGAGGATTCAGAACTTACTCAAGGCTCTTTTTAGTTCCAAAAAAGACAGGGGACTTTAGACCAATTTTGGATCTAAAGCAACCTAAACCAGTATGTGAAGAAGTCAGAGGTCAGAATGGTCATGGTTCAGTACATCCTACCCCTTTTCTACAAGGAAGATTGGATACGCTCAGTTGATCTTCAGGATGTGTACTGTTGCATCAAAATAGACAGATGATGCAGAAGACACTTGGTGCTTTTGGCTGGGAACGAGTTACTGTCAATTCAGAGCCCTGCCTTTTGAATTCACTGTAACCCCCAGAGCATTTCCCAAATGTACATCAGTGGTAGCAGCTCACTTGAGAGTGCAGGGATGCCAGGTATTTCCGTACTTATATGATTGGCTCCTCACCAATCCAACCAAGCATCTTCCTGAACAGACTAGGGCATATTTGCTCCATATTTGCCAGTCTTTAGGTATTACAGTCACCATGACCAAATCAAAGCTACTACAAGTTCAGAGTCTGGAGTTCATTGGTGTTCATCTGAATACCATGCAAGACCGCTTTTCTACCCCCACATTGTGTGACCACACTGTAGTCCCAGGTTCAGCAAGTCATTTCTTATCCTGCTGCTCCCACAAGTCTAATTGCGCAGCCTCTGAGGTCCATGACAGCATCTATAGTATTAGTCCTCTTGGTATGTTGTTATATGCATGTTCTGCAGTGCACTCTGGCTGTTCAGTGGTCTGTACTTAGACAGCCTCTTTCTTATCTAGTTGAACTAGAGACTATTTTCAATGGTAGATCCATTCGAATGAGACTCATAAGTCGCCCTTTTGTTAGGTCTCCTCCTGTAGCTACAGTAACCACGGATACCTCCCAGCTGGGGGGGGGGGTGCATTTTTTTAGGGGGAGGATGGTCCCAAAGCTTACGGTCCCCCAAAGAGACCAATTCACATATCAGTGTCCTAGAGATGAGCAGTCCTTCTGGTGTTGCAGATAATTCAAGATGTTCTCCCTCTAGGGACCGTTGCAATTCAAACTGACACCATGTGTATGGTCTGGTATATCAACAAACAAGGTGGAACTCTATCTTACCCCCCTCTGTCTACTTCCTGTGCCGTCTAGTCTAAAACTTCCATTGATATTTGTGCTGCAGCCACCTGGTCTAATGCTCATACTTTTATTATTCATTACAAATTGGACTTAATTTCTAGAAGCACAGCGGTCTGTGATTCAGCAGTTCTCTGGAATATCCTTCTATGAGGTCCACCCAAGATTTACATAGCTTTTTGAGACTGTCCCATACATTGAGGAATAATGAAAAGGACAACATCAGATATTAAAGTTATTTCCTTCCATAACTAGGCATCTGTGTCATTCATTTCCATTCTTCCTCAACTCCCCTCCCTCCTTCCCCCTTCCTGTCATCTTCTGGAGTGACCTGTTGGATTTTTTTTGGAATTTGTAGTTCTAGGTTTGAGCCTTTGTTTAATTTTCTCTTCTCCTGTTTTATTGTATACTGAAACCTTTATGGCAGCAAACTCGATCTGCAGTATTGGGGATGGTCTATGGCATTATTGGCAGAGGGAGGAGTTCAAAGTTGGATCCAAAGCCTGTAGAATGTGGCTGAGTCAGATCCAAGATTGGATCTGTAACCCATACTTTGAGGAAGGAAGAAAACTGACAACACAGATGCCTAGATGTTCTTCGTGTTTCACTGTTGCAGTCATTACATTTGGGTTATCTGCTTGCAGGTAGCCCTCAATCGCCTGATTAACAAAGTCTTTGGTCCCAAGGCCGGTTGCTGTCCCTTCTTCCATGATGTCAGGTTGTCAGAGGTATAAAAAATGCAGCCGACGCCATTACATCAGCCTTTCCTGCCTTGCGGTGCCCGAAGCAGAAGCAGTTCACAAGTGCCAGTTGGCTGACTCCTGAAATTTTCGTTTTCTAGTTTCAGAACCAAAGTCTTCAACTAAAGCTAAGTACCCCGTTGGAGAAACTTTTTCTTGCTCCTTACCGGTGTCAGTAAAAGTTAATAATTGCATTACTTGTGGAAAGCAAATACCTCATAAAGATTTTCATTCCTACAGTATTCCTTGCCTAGGCCCTGACCACTATGTACCTTGCTGTCGGTTTTGTGCTTTATTTAATCAGCGCACTGTCCGTCGTCTGTATATTTTCACCTCTAAATATTTCGGTTCTCTGTTTAATTATCCAGAAATGTCATCTGTTAGCCATCCGACTACCGGGATTCTGAAAAAACACAAAGATAGACAGACAGGCCGCTGAGGTCCAAAACTTGACGTTCCATCCAGTCAGATAGAAGCTGCATCTCAAGAAATTCAGCAGCTGTTAGACAGAATAGTCATCCAGGAGGTCCCACCATACCAGAGAGGATTCAGAACTTACTCAAGGCTCTTTTTAGTTCCAAAAAAGACAGGGGACTTTAGACCAATTTTGGATCTAAAGCAACCTAAACCAGTATGTGAAGAAGTCAGAGGTCAGAATGGTCATGGTTCAGTACATCCTACCCCTTTTCTACAAGGAAGATTGGATACGCTCAGTTGATCTTCAGGATGTGTACTGTTGCATCAAAATAGACAGATGATGCAGAAGACACTTGGTGCTTTTGGCTGGGAACGAGTTACTGTCAATTCAGAGCCCTGCCTTTTGAATTCACTGTAACCCCCAGAGCATTTCCCAAATGTACATCAGTGGTAGCAGCTCACTTGAGAGTGCAGGGATGCCAGGTATTTCCGTACTTATATGATTGGCTCCTCACCAATCCAACCAAGCATCTTCCTGAACAGACTAGGGCATATTTGCTCCATATTTGCCAGTCTTTAGGTATTACAGTCACCATGACCAAATCAAAGCTACTACAAGTTCAGAGTCTGGAGTTCATTGGTGTTCATCTGAATACCATGCAAGACCGCTTTTCTACCCCCACATTGTGTGACCACACTGTAGTCCCAGGTTCAGCAAGTCATTTCTTATCCTGCTGCTCCCACAAGTCTAATTGCGCAGCCTCTGAGGTCCATGACAGCATCTATAGTATTAGTCCTCTTGGTATGTTGTTATATGCATGTTCTGCAGTGCACTCTGGCTGTTCAGTGGTCTGTACTTAGACAGCCTCTTTCTTATCTAGTTGAACTAGAGACTATTTTCAATGGTAGATCCATTGGAATGAGACTCATAAGTCGCCCTTTTGTTAGGTCTCCTCCTGTAGCTACAGTAACCACGGATACCTCCCAGCTGGGGGGGGGGTGCATTTTTTTAGGGGGAGGATGGTCCCAAAGCTTACGGTCCCCCAAAGAGACCAATTCACATATCAGTGTCCTAGAGATGAGCAGTCCTTCTGGTGTTGCAGATAATTCAAGATGTTCTCCCTCTAGGGACCGTTGCAATTCAAACTGACACCATGTGTATGGTCTGGTATATCAACAAACAAGGTGGAACTCTATCTTACCCCCCTCTGTCTACTTCCTGTGCCGTCTAGTCTAAAACTTCCATTGATATTTGTGCTGCAGCCACCTGGTCTAATGCTCATACTTTTATTATTCATTACAAATTGGACTTAATTTCTAGAAGCACAGCGGTCTGTGATTCAGCAGTTCTCTGGAATATCCTTCTATGAGGTCCACCCAAGATTTACATAGCTTTTTGAGACTGTCCCATACATTGAGGAATAATGAAAAGGACAACATCAGATATTAAAGTTATTTCCTTCCATAACTAGGCATCTGTGTCATTCATTTCCATTCTTCCTCAACTCCCCTCCCTCCTTCCCCCTTCCTGTCATCTTCTGGAGTGACCTGTTGGATTTTTTTTGGAATTTGTAGTTCTAGGTTTGAGCCTTTGTTTAATTTTCTCTTCTCCTGTTTTATTGTATACTGAAACCTTTATGGCAGCAAACTCGATCTGCAGTATTGGGGATGGTCTATGGCATTATTGGCAGAGGGAGGAGTTCGAAAGTTGGATCCAAAGCCTGTAGAATGTGGCTGAGTCAGATCCAAGGATTGGATCTGTAACCCATACTTTGAGGAAGGAAGAAAACTGACAACACAGATGCCTAGATGTTCTTCGTGTTTCACTGTTGCAGTCATTACATTTGGGTTATCTGCTTGCAGGTAGCCCTCAATCGGCCTGATTAACAAAGTCTTTGGTCCTGCGTCGGTTGCTGTCCCTTCTTCCATGATGTCAGGTTGTCAGAGGTATAAAAAATGCAGCCGACGCCATTACATCAGCCTTTCCTGCCTTGCGGTGCCCGAAGCAGAAGCAGTTCACAAGTGCCAGTTGGCTGACTCCTGAAATTTTCGTTTTCTAGTTTCAGAACCAAAGTCTTCAACTAAAGCTAAGTACCCCGTTGGAGAAACTTTTTCTTGCTCCTTACCGGTGTCAGTAAAAGTTAATAATTGCATTACTTGTGGAAAGCAAATACCTCATAAAGATTTTCATTCCTACAGTATTCCTTGCCTAGGCCCTGACCACTATGTACCTTGCTGTCGGTTTTGTGCTTTATTTAATCAGCGCACTGTCCGTCGTCTGTATATTTTCACCTCTAAATATTTCGGTTCTCTGTTTAATTATCCAGAAATGTCATCTGTTAGCCATCCGACTACCGGGATTCTGAAAAAACACAAAGATAGACAGACAGGCCGCTGAGGTCCAAAACTGCCGACAACGCTTCTCCTAAGGCAGTCGTCAGTACGCCGGTACACAGTGAGGCACTTTCGCAGCCCCTGATGCCCGCTAGTTCTGATTCGCAGGCCTCTACTGAGACCCATTCA
This sequence comes from Protopterus annectens, assembly GCF_019279795.1. Taxonomy (NCBI): domain Eukaryota; kingdom Metazoa; phylum Chordata; order Ceratodontiformes; family Protopteridae; genus Protopterus; species Protopterus annectens. Next base: position 297,465,054 of record NC_056737.1, read on the forward strand.
GAGTCCGGTATGCCGTGAGATGCTTCAACTATGGAACCCACGGATGTCTCTACCTTGGATGGGTCTGGAGTCGCTGTGCAGGCACTGGCTTCTGAGGGTGTATTCAGGCCTCTACGAACTTGCATATTAAACCAACGCCTCCTTCTTTACTTACCTAAATCTTGATCCATGCCTAAAAAACCCGACACCCAGGCCACATGCTCAAGCCTCTATGCCTAAAAAACAAATAATAAGAATGGCTGAAGATCTAATAACTATAATCAGGGGCAGCCAACCCCCCCCCCCCCTTCTAAGAGGCTTAGGACTGAAGTTGATTATGAATCTTCTGATCAGGATTCTGTTTCTGATTCTTCTGATGATCTGGATTTGCCCTTATCTACTTATGAAGATTCTGATGCAGAGGACTCCATTCCCTCTGCTTCCCCTCCTGAGGATTTTTCTTTTGGGAAAACCTTACATACTCTAAGGGAGCATTTCCACTGGGAAGGCCAGGATTTTTCTGAATCAAAAAAGAGGCTTAGAGATTTCCTTCTCCTACCTCAGCATAGGCCTTTGACTATTCCTCCTGCACTCGACATTGTTGATGATGCTTTTTTGGAATCTAGTTTGGCCCCTGATTGCTTGCCTCCTGCTCCCAGAAAACCTGACAGATACTGCAGGGTCCCTGAGTCCCACAAGTTCCTTTTTAAAAATAATAAATCCAACCAGATGGAAAGGAGTGTACACCAGCAAAATGATGAAAAACTTTATTCGACAAGTAATCGCACCACATAAACGCTCTTCAGTAACAATGCGTTTTCGTCCACAACGAAATAGGACTTCATCAGATGAATTAATTGTGCTTAATTAAGAATTATATAGTACAATTAAATTTAATTCCACCAATGATAAAATTTGCATCATGGTTCCTCCAATGAAACACTGTGGCTCATACATATTTTTATTAAAAATTTTTAAAAATCCTATTGCAGATCCAGAGATTATTTCACAGGGGCCCAAGAGCATTAAGGCTTCTACTGCTAAATATCCTACCCCTTCTTATAGAGACTCCAGGGCACTGGATAGATGGGGTAAGAAGGTTTACACTTCTGCAACCTTGGCCATTAGGGCTTTAAACTGCCAGTTTCGTATGTTAAAGTATCAGCAACATGTTATTGGACTGCTTAAACAGAAAATTATGTTGATTCCTGACTGTGTGGAAAATAAAGAATTACAGGATTTAATGCATTCTGCTAAACAAGTTGGAAAACATAGTTTGCAATGTGGTTTTGACTCATTAGAGGCTTCTTGCAGGGCTGCTGTTACTGGGTCTGTGCTCAGAAGGCATGCTTGGCTTAAGGAGCAGTCTTTGCCTGATCATGTTAAAGCTAAATTATTAGATGCTCCTTTAAATCAGGACCGCCTGTTTGGCAACAAGGCTGAGGAAGTTCTTAAACAGATGGAAGATAAAGCTAACTCTATGCAAACTGTTAAAAATTTTTTACAAGTTCAGCCTCCTAGATTTAGCAGGCACTGGCCCTCTAAGAATTGGTCCTTTCCAGCCCCTTCCAGGTCTTCTCAAGCCAAACCCACACACAGCAAAAACCCCAGGTTTCAGTCCCAGGGGACACACAGAACTAAGCAGTGGGGGGCCTCCACTTCCAAATCTGGGAATAAGACCCCCCCCATGGTAAACTGTCTCGATGAATTCCTTTTAAAATTTCCAAGCACTTCTCAACTGACTGCCCCTTTGGGGGGAAAGATTGCTCTTCATGCAAAGAATGTGGAACTCATTACGCAGGACAAATGGGTTTAAATATAGTGTCCCAGAGATACAGATTTCACTTCCACACGTTGCCAACACCAAGTGGGTGGCTAGACCTACCCACAAATCAGTGGGCAGAGGCCCAAAAACAAGTACTGTCTCACTTAAGCATGGGGGTTGTTCAGTTGGTACCAGAAGCGGAAAAGGGACACGGTTTCTACTCAAGACTTTTCGTGGTACCCAGAAAAGACAATTCATGGCGTCCTATCCTGGACCTGTCTACTCTAAACACCTTTTTGGAGATTCCAGAATTCAAGATGCTGACTCTTCACCAATTACTTCTTATGCTAGGCAAAGATGCCTGGTTGGCAACACTAGATGTAAAAGAAGCATACCTGCACATCCCAATCAGGGAATCTTGTAGAAGATACCTATGCTTCAAAGCAGGCTACACGCACTATCAGTTCTCTGCACTGCCCTTTGGCTTATCTACTGCGCCCAGGGTATTCACAAAGTGCCTAGCTCCAGTTATTGCATTTTGCAGGCAAAGAAATATTCAAATATACCCATACCTGGGCGATTGTCTAATTCAGGCAGAAAGCCAAGACGTACTTCTGAATCATCTGGCCTTTGTAAAAAGGGTTCCAACTTGTCTGTGGTACACCATAAACGATAAGAAATCACACCTGGTACCCTGTCAACAAATTATATTCCTGGGAGCAAGCTTGAATACAACTTCCCAGGTGGCTTACCTCACGCCAGAGAAACAAATTAATTTGACAACCTACTTCAAACAAGTGGCCACAAAAACCCTGCTATCTGCAAGACAAATACTGCAAGCCTTGGGGTTCATGGCCTCCTGCATTCTTCTAATTCCATATGCAAGACTGCATATGAGGAAACTACAGTGGTATCTAAAAAGCCTATGGTGTCAACATTCTCAAGACCTAAAAACAATGATTCCTATCATACCTTGCCTATGCCTAGAGTTCCTTTGGTGGGCAGAGCCCTGCCACCAAAACAAGGGACTACATTTCACACCACCCCCTGCCACCCAAACCCTAAAAACAGATGCATCAGACTACATGGGGGGGCTCACCTGGCAGTAAAGTGCATTCAGGGCAAATGGAACCCAAGTCAAATGCACCTGCATATCAATCAAAAAGAAATGTTAGCTGTACAGAATGCTCTGACAGCCTTCAAGGACCACATTCTTCTAGGACAACTAATGGTAAAGACGGACAACACCACTGTTATGTGGTACATAAACAAGCAGGGGGGTACACATTCTTACCCCCTCTGCAGACTAGCCATGGCATTGTGGAACACTGTCTTGAGCTACCAAGTGCACCTACAAGCTCAATTCTTGCCAGGAAAATTAAATACACTGGCAGACGGACTAAGCAGAAACCTCATGGACCCACACGAGTGGAAACTGGAACCAAGGATTTTCAACATGTTGACAAGCAAATGGGGGAGCCCAGATATAGACCTGTTTGCCTCTCCCCAGAACTACCAATTGGACAAATTTTGTACAAGGACTCCCTACAAACAAACCTGGAAAGTGGATGCTCTGTCCTTCAGCTGGAAAAACCTATCAGTCTATGCCTCCCCCTCCCCCGCCTCTGCTCCCCAAAGTACTACTAAAAATCAAACAGGACAAACCAAGGATGATTTTCATTGCTCCAGACTGGCCGCGCCAACACTGGTACCCCCTCCTGCGCAGTGTGTCACAGTTATCAACGTGGCACCTGCCTCAGACTCCTTCCCTGCTGTCTCAGCAGGAGAACCAGATTCTGCACCCTCAGCTTCTAACACTGAACCTTGCAGCCTGGCTAATTACTTAATCTCTCCTTTACCATCCCTCAGCAAACCTGTGATGGATATTTTAGAGGCAAGGAAGCCTAGTACTAGAAAATCTTATGCTGAAAAATGGAAAATATTCTGTGCTTGGAAGTAATCTCAAGGTATGAGCACAGCAGCGCCAAATTTACCTCAGATTTTACAATACTTAACTGAGATACTTCACAAGGGCCTGTCTTTTTCCTCCATTAAAATCCACGCCTCAGCAATTTAAGCTCATTATAACACAGAACCTCCCCTCTTCTCTCATCCACTGCTCAAGCAGTTCCTCAGAGGGGCCAAAAATTTGAGACCACCCATGAGCGCTCCAACCCCAGCCTGGGACCTTAACTTTGTTTTGGATAAACTCACTCTACCTCCTTTAGAGTCAGCTGCTACTGCAGACTTAAAATTTCTTTCTTGGAAAACGGCTTTCCTTTTAGCAATCACTTCAGCTAGAAGGGCACCTGAATTACAGGCCCTTATGGCAGTGGAGCCTTTCATCATCTTTCATGCGGACAGGGTGTCCCTCAGAACCAATCCATCCTTCTTGCCCAAGGTGGTATCCAGTGTGGCTCTTAATCAGCCCATTCATTTGCCAACCTTCTTTCCCAATCTACAGAATAAAGGGGAATGGATACTGCATTCCTTAGATGTGCACAGACAACTTAGATTCTACTTGGTCAGGACTAAACCTCAAAGGAAATCTGAACAACAGCTGGTGGCATTTGCTGCAGGGGCAGAGAGGAAGGCTGTTTCAAAGCAAACCATTTCTAAATGGATAAGCCATTACATTCATTTCTGCTATAAGCACCATGGAAAACCTATCCCCCAGGGGATCAGACCTCGCTCCAACAGGGCTGCATCTACCTCTACAACCTTTCTCAGAGGCGTCCCTACCAGGGACATCCTAGAAGCTGCTACCTGGAATTCTGTGCATACTTTCACCAAGCATTATCATTTCACAATTTTCTCTAAATCCAGAGCTGGCTTTGCCACTGCAGTCTTGCAGGGCCTTATAGCTGGCCCTAATGCTATCTAAATTCCTCCTCCCAACCATAGTTTTAGGAATCTTCCCAAATGTAATGGCTGCAACAGTGAAACACGAAGAACATAGTACAGTTGTGTACACTTACCATAAATGTAGATGTTTGAGTGTATTCACTGTTCCAGTCTTGGATGTTCATAGTGTTTCACTGTTGCAGTCATTACACTTGGGTTATCCTGCTGGCAGGCTTACCCGCAGTCTGCCTGAATTCCAAAGTCTTGGTCCGGCGTCAGTTGCTGTTGCCTCTTCCCTGATGTTAGTGCACCAGGGGTATAAAAGATGCAGCGGAAGCCATTTTCTCCAGTCTTTCTTGTCGCGCGGTGCCTGAAGCAAAAGCAGTTCGCAAATGCCGGTCGGCCGACTTCTGAGATTTTTGAAATTGAATTTCACATCAGAAGTCTCCTATAAAGCTAAGTACCCCGTTGGGGAAACTTTTTTCTTGCTCCAGACCGATGTCAGAAAAAGTTAACAATTGTATTTCTTGTGGGAAGCAAATACCTCATAAGGATTTTCATTCTTACTGTATTCCTTGCCTAGGCCCTGACCACGACGTTACTAGTTGTCGGTTTTGTGCTAGATTTAACCAATGCACTATTAAGCGTCGGTACAATTTTGCTTTTCATTACTTTGGCCAAAGGTTTAACTACATAATGCCGTCGGAACAGCCGACGACCGGAGTTCATAAAAAGCACAAGGAAAAAGAAAAGGACAGGCATCCGAGGTCCAAAACCGACGACGAAGCCTCTTCTAGGCCAGTCACCGGTTCTCAGTGAGGCGCTTTCGCAGCCCCTGACACCCGCTACCTCAGAGCCACAGGCCGCCTTCGACTCCCATGTGGAGACGACTAGGCCTCTGGATACTCAAGGTATTGGGCCTTCGGAAACTAATCCCTCAGATGGGTCCGGAGCCGCTGAGCAGGCATCGGCTTCTGAGGGTGTTTTCAGACCTACACAGCTTTATATCAAGCCAACTTCAGCATCCAAGACAAAGACTAAAACAGTTTTAAAGACAAGGAAACAAGTACAGCATTCTCCAGGACAGACTTCCATGCCTAATAAACAGATGCTCAAAATGGCCGAAGACCTAATTACTTTGATCAGGGTTTCCATCCCCCTCCTGATAAGATGCCTAGGCAAGACGCTGAATATGATTCCTCTGATCAGGTTTCCATTTCCTCTGACTCCTCTTCAGAACAGGGATACTCTATTCCTCCCTATGAGGATTCTGTGGCTGAAGAATCTATTCCTTCAGCTTCTCCTCCTGAGGATTACTCATTTGGGGAAACCCTGCATACCATGAGGGAGCATTTCCACTGGGAGAGCCAAGATTATTCAGATTCTAAGAAAAGGCTCAGAGAGTTTCTTTTACTACCTCAGCACATACCTCTTGCTATTCCACCTGTTCTAGACATTGTAGATGATGTATTTTCAGAGTCTGGCCTGTCTCCCTACTCTTTACCTGCAGCACCTGTTAAGCCAGACAGATACTACAGGGTTCCAGATTCTCATAAATTTCTATATAAAAACCCTGCTGCTGACCCAGAAACTATTTCTCAGGGTCCCAAAGGGGTCAAGGCTGCTACTGTGAAAAACCCTGTCTCCTCAGATAGAGATTCTAGGGCACTGGACAGATGGGGGAAAAAGTTTACACTTTTGCTACCTTGGCTGTAAGGGCTTTAAATTGTCAGTTTCATATGCTTAAGTATCAGCAATAATGTTTCTGTTAAAACAGAAAATGTTGACAAATTCTGAATATTCTGAGAACAAGGAATTGCAGGATTTATTGCATGCAGCTGAACAAGTGGGAAAACATACTTTGCAATGTGGTTATAATTCACTGGAGGCCTCTTGCAGGGCCACTGTAACAGGTTCTGTCATTAGAAGGCATGCTTGGTTAAAGGAACAGACTCTGCCTGATCATGTTAAAGCAAAATTATTGGATGCTGCATTACAACATGATACTTTGTTTGGTGTTAAGGCAGAAGATGTGTTGAAGAAAATGAAGGATAAAGCTAAATCTATGCAGTGAAGGATTTCTTACAGGTACAGCCACCCAGATTTAGCAGGAACTGGTCTTCTAAGAATTGGTCCTTTCCCGTGTCAGACAGGCCACAAAGAGGCAGATACAGATGCCCTAGAGGCAGACAACAGCCCCAGGGCTCATATAGGCCCAAACAATGGGGTGCTTCTACCTCCAAAAGCAGAGAAGACAAATCACATCCATATAGGAAACAGTTCCATTGACTTCCCTCTGCCAATGCCAAGCATGTATCTTTTGGCAGCACCCTTAGGGGGAAAGCTAGCACTTTTTTCACAGAATTGGCCCATGATCACCCAGGACAAATGGGTCTTAAATATAGTCTCTCAGGGCTACAGGTTCAACTTTCACACCCTTCCAAAGGCAAAAGGTATGCCAGACCTGCCACACAATCAATGGGCAGAGGCACAAAACCAAGTTGCATCTCTCATGGACATGAGGGCTATTCAGCCAGTGCCACAACAAGAGCAGGGACAAGGATTTTACTCAAGACTTTTCTTAGTACCAAGAAAGGACAAAGCACATAGACCAATTCTGGACCTGTCTACTCTAAATACTTTTCTGGATGTTCCGAAATTCAAAATGTTAGCTCTGCAGCAGCTTCTGCCCATGCTGGGCAAGAAGGCTTGGTTTGTAACTTTGGACCTCAAAGAGTCATACCTGCATGTCCCAATCAGACAGTCCTGCAGAAGATACCTCAGATTCATAGCTGGCTCAATGCAATACCAATTCTCTGCACTCCCCTTTGGCTTATCTACTGCGCCCAGGGTCTTCACAAAATGCCTGGCACCAGTAATTGCATTTTGCAGACAAAGAGGAATTCAAATATATTCCTACTTGGACGACTGACTTATTCAAGCAGAGACCAAAGACATTCTACTAAAGCATCTGGCGTTTGTAAAAAGATTACTAATTTGCCTAGGGTACACAGTAAACGAAAATAAATCAAAACTAGTACCCTCTCAAGAGGTAATATTCCTGGGTGCAAGCTTAAATACAACTGCCCAGATGGCTTATCTCACTCCAGACAAACAAAGGCAACTGACTTCTTACTTCGAAAGCATGGCAACAAAGACCCACTTATCTGCAAGAAAAATTCTGCAGGCTCTGCGCTACATGGCCTCCTGCATTCTGCTAATTCCATTTGCAAGACTGCATATGAGGAAACTACAATGGTATCTAAAAAGTGTTTGGACTCAACATTGCCACAGCCTGGAAGCATTTAATTTCACTCATTCCCTGCCTGCAACAGGAGTTTTGATGGTGGACACAGGCCTGTCACCACAACAAGGGACAGCCATTCACTTTACCCACAGCCATGCAAACACTAACAACAGATGCATCAGATTATGCCTGGGGGGCCCACATGGCAGGAAAATGTATTCAGGGCACATGGCCCCCAAGCCAAAGGCATCTACACATCAATCAAAAGGAGATGCTAGCTGTACAAAATGCCCAGACAGCCTTCAAGGACCTACTTCATCCAGGACAGCTGCTGATAAAGACGGACAACACCACAGTCATGTGGTACATAAACAAGCAGGGGGGAACACATTCCTACCCCCTCTGCAGACAAGCCATGATTTTGTGGAACACAGCATTGACCTACCAAGTACACCTGCAAGCACAATTCCTGCCAGGAAAAACAAATGCTCTGGCAGACGAACTAAGCAGAAACCTCATGGATCCTCACGAGGGGAAACTAGATCCACAAATCTTCAGCACGATAACAAGGAAATGGGGAAACCCAGACATAGATCTTTTTGCCTCCCCTCACAACTGCCAACTTCAGAGATTCTGCACAAGGACTTATCACAAACAAGCATGGAAAGTGGATGCTTTGTCATTCAGCTGGAACAACCTTACAGTACATGCCTTTCCTCCACTGCCTCTCATCCCCGAGGTACTCCTAAAGGTCAGACAAGAGAAACCACAAATGATACTGATTGCCCCGGATTGGCCACGCCAGCACTGGTACCCAATCCTAAGGAGCTTGTCCCAAGGCCCAGCCTGGACATTGCCTCAAATTCCTCATTTACTGACCCAGCAAAACAATCAGATCCTGCACAGCCAACTCAGAACTCTAAATCTAGCTGCATGGTGGATAGTGTAACCATTCAGAATACACCTCTCTCTAAAGCGGTTATGGATGTTATTTTGGAGGCCAGGAGGCCCAGCACCAGAAAATCTTATGCAGAAAAATGGAAGGGATTCTGTGCTTGGAACCAGGCACAAGGAATTGGCATGCTTGTTCCAAATATTCCTCAGATTTTACAATATCCAACTGAGATGCTGGACAAAGGCCTATCCTTCTCATCAATTAAGATCCATGCCTCTGTCATTTCAGCTCATTATAATACAGACCCACCTGTTTTTTCACATCCATTGCTTAGGGAGTTCCTCAGGGGGGCCAAAAACATAAGACCTCCAAGGAGAGCACCAATACCTGCATGGGACCTCAATTTTGTCTTGGAAAAACTCACTCTGCCTCCTTTTAAGCCAGCCAATACAGCTGAGATAAAATTCTTATCATGGAAAACAGCTCTGCTCCTAGCAATAACTTCAGCAAGAAGAGTCTCATTGTTACAGGCATTAATGGCTGTGGAACCTTTTATTATCTTCCATCCGGACAGGGTTTCTCTAAGGACAAACCCAACATTTATGTCTAAGGTAGTGTCCAGTGTGGCTCTTAACCCAACCATTCATTTGCCTACTTTTTACCCAAACCCACAGAATAAAGGGGAGAGACTTCTGCATTCTTTGGACATACACAGACAGCTATGCTTCTACTTGGACAAAACTATAGCTTTCAGAAAGACTGAGCAACTTTTAGTGGCATATGCTGCAGGATCACAAGGAAAGGCTATCTCAAAGCAGACTGTTTCAAAATGGATAGGACACTGCATTCATTTCTGCTATTCACAATATGGCAAATCAGTGCCTAAAGGCATTAGACTACATTCTACCAGGGCAGCAGCCACCTCAGCAGCCTTCCTCAGAAGAGTACCATCCAAGGATATTTTGGAGGCTGCAACTTGGACTTCAGTGCACACTTTTATTGAGCACTACCACTTACCTCTTTACTCTAAATCCAGAGCAGGCTTTGCCACTGCAGTTTTGCAGGGCCTTATAGCCACTCCCAATTCTATTTAGTCCCAGCCGCCCAACCTCAGCTTTGGGATTCAACCCAAGTGTAATGACTGCATCAGTGAAACACGATGAACATAGTACATTTGTGTACCTACCATAAATGTAGATGTTCGAGTGTATTCACTGTTGAAGTCTAGGTTACCCACCCACCGTCCCCCTTTCTTTGCTGGGACTTATCTGTACTTCTCTATCCTATACAACCTATGTGGTGTATTTGCTTGTAGATGAAGGTATTGTTTATTTTAGTGCATGCTTTTATAAGCAATGTTTTTAGCCTACCCTTTTGGAGGCACCTGACATCTTGGGCAAGAAAAACTGAAGAAAATGGCATCGGCTGCATCTTTTATACCCCGGCGCACTGACGTCAGGGAAGAGGTGACAGCAACCGACGCTGGACCAAGACTTTGGAATTCAGGCCGACTATGGGTAGCCTGCCAGCAGGATAACCCAAGTGTAATGACTGCAACAGTGAATACACTCTAACATCTACATTTATGGTAGGTACACAACTGTACTTTACCCTCCATCCAGCCCCCTAACGTCTTTTGACTATACCTCTACTTTCCTTTACTATGCTTAAAAGCCTTTTTGGTGTATTTGCTTTTTTGTTGGAGGTATTGTATTTAATTGCTTCCCATTAGGGGGGCACCTGACATCTGGGGCAAGAAAAACTGATGTAATGGTGTCGGCTGCATGTTTTATACCCCTGACGACCTGACGTCATGGAAGAAGGGACAGCAACTGATGCAGGACCCAAGACTTTGTTAATCAGGCTGACTAAGGGCTACCTGCAAACAGATAACCCAAATGTAATGACTGCAACAGTGAATACACTCTAACATCTACATTTATGGTAGGTATACGCAACTGTACTTTATGGTGAGTACTTTACTTTTATTTAGGTTACATTTGTTTACCAGGAAAGTCTGACTGGGCAGACTGCCCATTTTCAGCGTAGGCCCGGGGAGAAATGCTCCATTTTAACAGTACAAGATTATAACAAACAGGAAGAATGAAATTACTGTTAAAAAAAAAAAGTCATACATATTACATTTCAGTATTTACATACGTAATCCTTTGTTGTAATACACAATACCACTGTTTACATTAGTGGTAGTTAGAGTGTGACATAATACATCATTGCCAGGTAATTCCAATGATTACATTGGAGATAGAAGGATTACTTAACAGATTGAACACAACTTTAATGTTTAGCTCTTTCTGAGGGTGAACAAATTCATCTGTGCAACTGTTTACAAGTGCATAGAATTTTGTAGTGAATGATTCTGCATAACCAGTGGGGTCATCAAAATGTAAAGGGATTTTGTATTTAACCAGGTCACCACTTAGTTTTACTAGATAAGACCGTGCATAACTACTAAACAGCAAGATATTGGAAAAGCTTCAGTTTTCAATCTTATGGTGAAAGTAATTGATTTGCGATTTGATTTATGCAGGGAGAAAGTTGCAGCTGAGAAGCAAATCTAACCCATAGTGTAAGGACCAAGTCCAGGATTTTATTGCATCTGGTTAGGATGTTTGTTAAGTGGTCCAGATAATATGTATTGACTAATTTCAGAAGTTTGAGGATGTATACATCTCCCAGTTTATGGAGGGGTAGTTGGTCTCATAGGAGAATAATGTAATATGTAGGGACTCAGTACTAGTAAAGTAGGATGTATAGGCTGAAAGGGTTCTGTAGTTCATTATGATATGATAAGGAGTTTTGTTTGAGTAAGTTGGATGTGGTGGAGGTTGAGGTTGTTATCTTGTCTAAGCAGTCTGGCGATGAAGCTTTTTTTTTTCTTAAGAATGTGCAGATCCTGACACTTTAGTGCCTTTCTGTAATGCAGTGGGCCTACACTGATGGATTGCTTTCAGTGGTATTGAAACATGTCTCTGTGATGATGAATATATCAATGTTTTCCAGGATAGAGAATGTTTGTTGGGAATGGAATTTTTTGATAATTCTCCTAGCATTGAGCAACAGTATTTTAAGATTATCCAGGTTCTCTTTAGTTATGTTAGAATTTTTAGAAGGTTGATATTGCTTAAAAAGTTACTGTCAGAGTGAACACTGATTGAGCCAGTATATGAAAGCTTTGGTGAAAGAGGTGAATGCCATGTATATTGCAGAGGTTTAAGGTTTGGTGACTTCTCATTTGACAAACCCACAATCAATATCCAATAGTTCTGTGCGGTTAGGTTTTTGTTTGTACTGCTTTACATTTTAATATGACTTAAATGTAGTTTCAAAGATGGCTGTGACATTTAGAGAAAAGTCAGAAAATATGTTTTTCTAGTAATTCTTGTAAAGTATCAACACATTTACCAAAGTGCATTTGTATGTGTGTGTGGGGGGGACTGCCAATTCATCCTGGACTACAAAGATATTTTGTACAAAGGCCTGCAGTTTAGCTAGTTTTTTGGTTGCAACTGTATATCTCCTTAGTATACTGTCAAACAAGCTCTGAGACACACACACAAATGAGGGTCATTCAAGAACAAAAAGAAGCAGTCCTGTTACAGAAGGTATACAAGATGTTAGTGACTGACACTAATCCCATTGTGTGTCAGTGGCATGGGAATGCAGTACTACTTCTTTATGTCTAGCATGCTTCCATATAAAGCAGACTTGAATTGTATTATGGGAAAGAGGCTTGAAGAAAAGCAAGATAAGGTTAATGTCAAGTCCCATTGGTGGCCATTTTGTGGAAAACATAATAAAATTCTATAAGAAGCAGTCAGAGTGATTTTAAGGTGTTAAAATAGCTCAGAAACAAAGATACAGTGAGAAAATATTTGTTTTAGTTCTAAGGTGGAGTTTTCCTTTAACATAACTCAACCAGCTGGATAAAACTGACTGTTATAACCAGTTCAGTTAGTAGCAGTGGCTTCAAATTCGGAGGAAAAAAGTGAAAATACAACAAATGACAGAATTCGCTCAAAAGTGATTTAAATAGCTAGACACAGCACAGAACCCACTTGAAAAATTAGCACAAATGGTAAAACACCATGAATTAATAGCTATTACATCAGATTCAGCAAAACCTGGTAAAATGCAGAAAGAAATGACAGTAGCTATAAGTGCAGCAGAAAATATGTACTTCCCTGCTTCTTAGATATTAAGTGGAATTAGAATGTTACACTGTGTGCATTTTCTATTTGACTTGTGTATATACTGTCTTAATTTTAAATGTGCATTATTTTAATTGGATTAATTTGATCATGTAATCATATGTATGTGGTATGAGTGTGATCCTGTGGCTGTTAATTCTGAGTAAGTTCCATGTTGAAGAGTATGAAAGCACTCAACTCTTAACTGCTTAATAAACTTGTCTTAATATGAGTTCTTGGTTGTTTTATCCTAGTTTCAAATTTAAATCCATGGCAACTGCTTTGGGAGATTTTTCCTGAAGTATAAGCACTACTCCTTTCCTGTTCAAAAGGTTAGAGTTTATCCTTGATTTTCTTGTATCTGAGAAATGGCTGCTGAGGTTCTTCAGCAGGTGCTTAATGATTCCACTGTGGAACAAGCACTCCTGACTATACCACACCACCAGATCTATGAAAACCTGATAAACTTGAGAGAAGAGAGTCTACTAGTCTCCTTTCACCAAGGTTTTTACAACTCAAGACCTTGTCAACAGATAGCTGTTAGATGTTTTACAAGATCTGCTGCCATGGGTGTGGGATTGCAGCATTAGGAACTATAGACTCAAACCAGTACCAGCCGTGTGCAGGCTTCTTTTGTTTTTTTTATTATACTTGGCAGCTGTGTCCCAAAGTGTCAGTTCTCCATTTCCAAACCCCTAGTGCTCAACTTTTGTGTGCTGTATGCCTCTTACATCGACTGAGCATAGCCCCATCAGTTCTTGAGCTAGGATTAGGGGATGTTCTTCCTTGCATTCTGTGTCCCGAGAAGGGAGCCAAGAGGACCCTGAGGCTCTTGCATCTGAGTTTGGTAGGAATAGTGATGTCACTTCTCCACTTAACTCCATAGGTTCGTCATTTGGTCTTTCCTAAGAAACCATCAGTGTCATGAGGAGTATTTAGGGAAGGGGGAACAATTTTCTGTTCTTCCCAGTAAAATGTCTGCTCATCGATGCAATTTTTGCAGCCTGGATGCATCCATATGCCACTTCCTGTTCTCTCAAGAAAATGGGTGCTTTCTACAAGACCCTAGCTGATTGGAATGAGATCCAGTTTGAGCATTCAATGTAATCCTGCAGTTCAGCTTAGGTCCTAGACACTGCAACACCTTTGTGCCATTCTTCTTTAAGGAACCTAAGCCTCTTAAGGTTTTGAATAGGGTAGTCCACAGGTTGTTCTCCTTTGTCATCCTGAACCTCGCATCCCTCCTCTGTGTAACTCATTTGCTCAGGTTCCAGCCTTCTGTCTCAGGCCAGACATTAAAAGACACATGTTAAGTTGTCAATCTCGCCTTCATTCTTGCTGGATGGGTTCGGAGCCGATCCTCGGCTCCGACTCGGCCACTTACTAAAGCTCGAGAGCTAATTTTACCGGCTCGAGGCAACCCTATATCCCATGATGCAAGGCGATAACTACCCAGATCTTGTTTGCCGCTTTCGCTTGCGAGGTGCTTTTTTTACCGGCTCCTGGTAAGTTTTTCAAATTTCAGACTTTTAGTCTCTCCCCTTTAGTTTTAGTCACTATCATTGTTGTGTAAACTCTTAACGATTAGTTTAACCCTATCTCCGTTAGTGTTCCCTTTTTTTCCAGTTATTTATCCCTTCCCCTAAGTTAGGTCTTAAGCCTCCCCCTTTCCTAATTTTTTGTCAGGGATTCTGTGTGGTGTTTGGGTGTGTTTGTATCCCTGTTTTAATTTTATTTGGATTGGGTGTTTATTGTGTGTGTGTCTGTGTTTTGTTACTTAGTGCTTCCCCGACACAGTTATGTCGAAGGATACAAAGGTCTCAGGCTTCAAGAAGTGTGACTCGTGCTGTCAGAAAATGTCTCTGACAGACGGTCACACTTCTTGTGTTTACTGCCTGGGACCTCTGCACCTTCAGGACTCTTGTGCTGTCTGCCATGCCTTCAGCCCAAGAGTCCTGCAGGAGCGCAGAAATAAATTAATACTGAGGGGCTTATTAAAGCCTGAGAGCTCCCCGACTAAGTCGGCTCCGGGGAAGCCCTCGAAACCAGTTAAGCCTTCGGCTCCAAGTCCTAAGCCATCGGCTACTGGTTCGCCTTCTGTGACGAGATCGGCTCCAGCCAGAGCCGATCCTTCTATGTCACAGGTTACAGTATCAGCTCCATCCGGCACCGATACTGCTAAATCTGGGCACGATGTATCCTCGGCTCCTTCGGCTCCACCTATCTCAAGAAAGAGATCAAGATCCCCTTCGTTGGAGTCGATACATTCAGCTCCGAGATCACCCCTGCTCTCGGAGCGGAGCCATCGGAGCCGGTCTTCTCGGTCGTCCAGGCTGTCCGACCACGACCTTGAGAGAGTGGTGAGTAGACTATTAAAGTCTCAGGTGTTAGCCCAAATGCTCCATAGCCCGTCTCAACAGACAGTAGCTATTACACATCCACCTAACATTCCTCCTTCGACTCTCTTACAGAGCTCGGAGCCAGAGCTCCTCGGAGCCGTCCCTGTTGTGGCTTCGGAGCCGATACCACCTCCCCATTCGGCTCCGTCGTCCTCTGCTCCGATCTCCTCCTTGATGTCTTCATTGGAGGGATCCGGGCATCTGGTCTCTCTCGTGGGCTCCGAGGGGGCGAGTGGCATCAAACCCTTGTCCGACCCAGTTTTCCCTCTCGGAGCTTCGGCACTGGTGAGCTCAGCCCCATCAGCCTCGGAGCCGTCCTTGTCAGTGCGGCCTGGGGTTCCTATCTCTTCGGAGCGGGAGCCTTCTGGCCTTTCTGATGGGGGAGCCTTCGAGGTGATGAGGAGTGTACTAGCCCCAGGGCGTAGTCAACGGTCAGTTCCATCAGCTCCTCCCACTACAGTGCCTGCTGACGTCTCTTCCCACTCTCTTGCTCCCGGACCCATCCAACTCCTCAGGTTTCCCCACTGGGAATATCTTCCTCTTCCGAGGCTTCTCCTGACCCGTCAGGTGAGCCTCCATGTAAGAGGACATGTAAGAGGAAATATCTAGACTCCCCCGAGTCTATTACATCCGATACTGACTTGGATGAGTCGGAGGGATCCCCAAGGTCCCCCTCTGAGGATGTCTCTTTTTCAGACATCCTTGAACTCCTTAAGCAGAGGGGGAACTGGCCTTCCCTTAATCCTTCCGAGGACGAGTCGGTATACCTAGAGGCGTTCGGGTCTCGACCCTCCACCTCCTGGGTGTCTCCGCCTTTCGACCCTCTTATGGTCGTGGTGGCTTGGAAGGCGTGGATGGCCCCAGACTCGGTGGAACCCATTCCTCGGAGGCCTTCTAAATTCATTACGGCCCCACCTGATAGGCAATTTTTGACAAAAGGTGTATTAGCTGATCCTTCAGTACCTGTCCATCCTCCTAATAAGGATTCCAGGACTATGGATTGGTACGGCAAGCGGATATTTCCTTCGGTGACCTTTGCCATGTGGTCGCTGAACTATTTGTGTCACTTCACCCGTCTTCAAAGAGATGTTCTTAAAGAGTTGGGGGAAGTTTTACAGGATCCGTCAGCTGATGGGTCCCAGGATAAAATTAACTCACAGCTAGGAATCCTAAACTCCATTGTTAACTCCTCCATGCGGCTTATTTCATATGCAGCCGATGGAGCGAGTAGGGCCGCAGGCACAGGAGTGGCTTTAAGGCGTCAATCCTGGATGCGGCTTTGTAATTTTGCAGACCCCTTCAAGGCGTCCTTCACAAACTCTCCCTCTGATGGTTCGAACTTGTTCGGACCTCAAGTGAAAGACACCTTGACTAGATGCGAACAAGATGGCAAGACTCTTTCTGCCGTAGGAGTCCATTTCCTCATCCCTTCAAGACCTTACCCAAAAGGTCAGAAGGGAGGGAAAATGTGGTTCCGCAAATCTCAAGGAGTCATGCCTGACGCACGAGGTCAGTTTACCCCCAGAAGCAGAGGGGGTAACAACAACAGACGCTGCCCTAGGGGCAGAGGGGGTCCACAGAATCAGGGTAGCAGGGAGTCTCTCTCTGACAAACTCTTCCAGCATCCCTGAGATGTTGCCCGATTGTCCACCTTCGGAGGCAGTCGGGGGAAGATTATTGCTGTACCCAAAAGCCTGGCTTTCCCTTTCTCAAGACAAATGGGTACAGTCGATCATATCCGAGGGTTACAAAATTCCCTTTATCCAAACCCCAATTCAGCAAAAGGAAACCCTACCAGACGTTCCACCCGGTCTAAGGGAACTAGCAATACCAGAGATATCAAAACTGCTAGCAAAAAGAGCCATCCAGCCAGTCCCAGCAGACCAAATAGGATCCGGAATCTACTCAAGGTTCTTTTTAGTACCAAAAAAGACAGGGGACTGGAGACCAATATTAGATCTCAGCAAACTAAACAAGTTTGTAAAGAAAACAAGGTTCCAGATGGTCACGCTTCAGTCCATTCTACCCTTTCTGGGCAAGGACAATTGGATGTGCTCGGTGGACCTTCAGGATGCGTACTATCACATAAAAATTCACAGGTGCTCCAGAAGGTTTCTCCGCCGGCTGGGGCCAGTCACTTCCAGTTCAGAGCCCTGCCATTTGGACTCACTACAGCCCCCAGAGTGTTCACCAAATGTATGGCAGCGGTTACGGCTCACCTGAGACGTCAAGGATTCCAGGTGTTTCCATATCTAGACGACTGGCTCCTCACTGCCACCACCAGGCATCAACTTCTCCAAGCCAGAGATTACACCATTCACATTTGCAGAGGGCTAGGGATTTCTATAAATTTCAAAAAATCTGCCTTGTCGCCCTGTCAATCTATTACCTTTATAGGCGCAAAATTGGACACCGTACAACTTTCAGCAAAGTTAACAGACCAAAGGATCTTGGATATTCAAAACCACATCCATGTGATTCTTCAGAGCGACAAAATTCTGGCCAGGTTTGCCCTGAAAGTATTGGGTCTTATGGTGGCCACCATAACACTTCTTCCCCTTGCCCGCTTTTACATGCATCTCCTACAATGGATGCTGTTCGCCCAATGGTCCTTTCAACGACTTCCCATGCGTCACAGGATCATAATAACTCCAATTTGCAAAAGGCATCTGACCTGGTGGATACAGACCCTTTGTTCCTCTCGCCCCGGTCGCCACGGTTACATCGGACGCCTCCCTGATCGGGTGGGGGTGGGGGGGCATTATCAGGGCAGGATGGTCCATGGCACTTGGCAACCTTTTGAATGCCACCTGCACATAAATGTCCTGGAGATGAGAGCAGTGCTTTTAATGTTGCAAGCCCTCCACGACTCTCTTCCCCTGGGAACTATTGCAGTCCAAACGGACAATATGTCCGTAGTGTGGTATATCAACAAGCAGGGCGGAACCAAGTCCTATCCACTGTGTCGAGAGGCACTCAGACTTTGGCAGTGGGCAATCTCTTCTCAGCGGTTTCTGATAGCAACGCATATCCCCGGGAAATCCAACATCATAGCGGACAGGTTGAGCAGAGCTATTCTCATGCCTCATGAGTGGTCTCTCAAACAATCTGTGACCGAAGAGATTTTTCAGAAGTGGGGCCTTCCTTGCTGCGATCTTTTTGCTACGCCTCAAAACAGCAAATGCCCGACTTCTTCTCTCTCTTCCCCCTTCCAGGCCATCCCCCCAGAGACACTCTAATCCAAGATTGGCCCCTGGGACTTCTCTATGCCTTTCCTCCTTTTCCTCTAATACCACAAGTAATTCAGAAAGCAACCGCCTTGAGAGCCAAGATGATTCTCATTGCCCCTTATTGGCCTCGACAGATATGGTTTCCGTTCCTACATTGTTATCTTTTGGTACAGCCATGGCAACTGGACCCGGTTCCAGATCTTCTGACCCACCAGTCGGGGCAGCTGCACCAATCCATACCTTCTCTCAACCTCACTGCTTGGTTGCTCCACTTCTATCCGTAGCCAGGCTTCCTATGATTTCTAATCCCGTTTGGGATATCATAGCAGCTTCCCTTAAATCTTCCACCAGAAGGATTTACACTAGTAAATGGCAACGTTTCTCCTTCTGGGCAAAAGCTAGGAACATAGATCCCTTTACTGCTCTGATTCATTCGGTCTTGGACTTCCTAGCTGAGATTTTTCATTCAGGATCTTCTTCCTCCACAGTAAAAATTCAGTTGGCAGCCATTTCAAATTTTCATATCGGCTTGTTGGACCACAACATCATGTCACATAAACTTTGCAAGGCATTCCTTAGAGGTATATTTTTGCTTAAACCACCGATTAGAGACCCCCCACCACAGTGGGATCTAAATTTAATTTTAACATCCTTGATTCTTCTCCCTTTCGAACCTGTGGCTTACCTGTTCATTGAAATTTCTTTCTTGGAAGACACTCTTTCTAGTCGCCATTACTTCTGCCAGGAGAGTATCTGAGCTTCATGCCCTCTGCATTCGTCCTCCATACTTAATATTCCACAAAGACAGAGTTTCTCTAAGGACTAATCCGTCTTTCTTACCCAAAGTGGCATCGCAGACTAACTTAAATCAATCTATTGATCTTCCAGTTCTTTTCCCAAATTATTCTGATAGAGCGGAACAAAAACTACATTATCTCGATGTTCACCGCCAACTCAGATATTATCTGGACAGAACCAAACAATTTAGGAAATCTGATCAACTGTTTTTATCCTATGCAGAGAACCCTATCTAGGTGGCTGTCTTCTGTGATTACATGCATTTATCAACTCAGAGGTAAACAGTTGATTTCTAGGCCAAAAGCCCATTCCACTAGAGCACTAGCTACATCTACAGCTTTTCAGGCTAGACTTCCAATAGACACTATTTGTGCAGCAGCCACATGGGCCTCTCCTCATACCTTTGTTTCGCATTACAAATTAGACTTGGCCTCCAGGTACAGAGCAAATTTTGGTTCCACCGTTCTCAAGAGTCTGTTCCATTGAGCCACCCAGGATAAAGGTGCTAGGGACGCGGTCCCATCCAGCAAGAATGAAGGCGAGATTGACAACTTAACATTGAGAAGTTATGTACCTACCATAACGTTCCATGTTAGTTGTCTTCTCTCGCCTTCTTTCTTGCGTCCCGCCCACCATCCCCCTAGCCTGATCAGACTGAGAAGATTGTTCTTCTTCCTTGAAGAGTCTTGATCCAATTTTTCCAGTTAATCAGCTTACTAGTGTCACTAGATCAGGTTGGTCCTTTTTGGGGGATTATTACCTCTTCCTCCTCCTCTCCAGTTGGAGGAATATATTGTATAATTTTTCCTTAGCTACCAAACGAGATCTGGGTAGTTATCGCCTTGTATCATGGGATATAGGGTTGCCTCGAGCCGGTAAAATTAGCTCTCGAGCTTTAGTAAGTGGCCGAGTCTGAGCCGAGGATCGGCTCCGAACCCATCCAGCAAGAAAGAAGGCGAGAGAAGACAACTAACATGGAACGTTATGGTAGGTACATAACTTCTCATTTTAGTCTATCTTGACATTTTAATTAATGAGGACCCAGTCAAGATCCTGAGCTGTTTTGTGGCCCGGTGTAATTTTGACAGTGCTGACAGTATTGCTGGAACTTCTTAGGTTCATAGATTCTTACTGAGTTTGTGGCCATTGAGATAACTAAGACGGTCATCCACATCACTCAGTACTGTAAGAGACTAACTTTCCCCTTTTAACGCATTCCTAGAAGAGTGTAGTCATTGGGGAAAGCAGGGTTCCTGTGTGTCCTGGAAGAGCATACTTGTCTTTACAGGAGACATCCATATATTCCAGAAATGAGTATATTTGTTAGTATTTTTAAAGCCTAATTTTTGAAATTGTGGTACAAATATATACCTAAAACTAAGCGCACATAGTGAAGTGGTCAGCACAGGATGTACAGCACTAGAGTTGGAGAGTATTTGTAAAAAGTTAGAAACAAATAGGTATTTTACATGTATACAGTAAAAATGCAAACACAGAGGTGGGATACTGTAATGGTGGGGTGGTATATGCAAGCAGTGGATAATGTGTAAAAAAATTAATTTACAATATGGTGAGTAATATAAAAACATTCTGAGATTTAAATGATTGGTAAAGCAGTTATGTCTAAGAGCAGTGTTTTCATACCTCTATTAATTTCATAAAAGCTGTGTGGCCTACAGGTTAACAAATGGTTCCCTGTTATGAAAAGTATTAAGGCACACACTGTTGCCAGTGATATTTGACAGTCTAACACATTTTTTTCATGTGCTACCTCATCCTTTATGTCATAGGAAAGTGCTCTTGCGGGTGAACATGGATATCTTAGTTTTGTTTTGCATGCTTATAGAGATGCAACCATTTACTGGCCATAACAGCAATATTTTTTGGAAAATAACAGTTTTTCTTTTGTAAGTCTGCTGTATAAAATCAGCACCTGCAGACATGCATTTGATATTAACACCCATGCATAGCCCATTTTTACCAAAGAACTTTTCATGTTTTACATTTTCTGTTAATCCCGTTATTTAGCAGATATTGCCAATCTTATGAAGTGTGTTTTCAGCACATGATTTTAGAGAAAAGCTCTCAAGAAACCAGTGGTTACCTGATTTTAGAGGATTTCAGGAAGCAAAAGGATTAATTAGCTTTCTGCTGTTTAGGATTAAATGAACAAAGTAGATTTTCCCTACATGTCCCAGGTGAAAATTTGATATCCCCTGTCGAGTCATCCAGACTGGTTCTGCATGTTAGGAAAATATCTGCTTGATATGCAGTACAGACCTATTGCAGAAACTGGGGATATGTTGGGTTTAAGTACCTGTCACTCCATCTGCTGGTGGTGACCTGACAGTATGAGTTTAGATCTCTTAAGTGGGTGTTTGCTTTTGCACTGGATTTGTGTAAGTGAAGGAGATTGATTGCTGGATCATTCTTGCGCATAGAAGGTAAAGCATAGATTACCCTTTAGGAAGCTTGTGTGACACTTGCCTGTATTCACTTAAAAATCTGAAAGGAATGCAGGAAATTTCTGTGCCTCTTGCTAGGAGCCAGTCACTGCCAGCTCTAGACTCTGCCATTTGGTCTCACCTCAGATGACAAGGTGTTCACAAAATGCATGTCTATGGTAGTGGCAAGCCAGATGCTGGAGAAAGTAAAACCTTTCCCTTATATATGGATGTTTTATATTTGCCTACCCTAACAAAAATCAGTTTATTGTCAGGGAAGGGGCTCTCTTCTAAGCCTTTTTCAGTCCTCTGGAATCCGTGAACACTGCAATCCCATATGGAGCCTCACATTCATCTATGCACATTGGAAACCTTTTATGCAAGGCATTCCTTCCCAGTGTTAGATGGTGATCTCAGAATTGGTACATATAAGTTTAGGGAAGGAAAGCTTGACCCTCTTGAAAAAATAAGGTTAATGGAGAAGAGCAGTGTTCGAGATCTGCATTTCATCCTATATTTTCCCTTTTTTTTTTTATTCAGGACTCAAAATTGTGAGATCCGATGTTTCAGTAGGGAGCCAGATAAATAGGTTCATAGGTTGGTACTAGGCTATCGGCCCTAGGGCCTATACAAGCCTAGCCATAACAATTCCCTGGCTATTTCTTCCCACAGTATTTACTTCCCTGGACCCCTGTCTAGCAGGGTGAATGACTTGATCACCCGGGGTGAAATGGCACAAGAGACTAGCACTGTCTGTGAAGAATGCTTTTACACTATACAGAATTCCTAGTGGGAGGTTAGATTTTGTACTGTCTCTGTGTATAAATATTGAATGTAAACTGGTTATGTAGAGTTACAGTGAGTAGGCTGGTTATGTAGACTTTCCCAAGGCATGTGGAATTGACTGTAGAGAGAGTAGATGGAGAAGGGAAGAGGTATAGTATTGTGTTGTGTGTATGGATTATTGGAAAAATTATAGCAAGGGGTAACTTGGGAGAGAAGGTTTTTTTTTTTTTTTTTTTTTTTATAACTTTCAGGAATTAGCCCCATGAGCCTTGATTCAAAAGAATGAAAGGAAGGCTGATGTAGGTGTGTAGAGTATGAGTGGAAAAGTACTAAAGATAGCAGATAGCTTTATTCCATTGTACAGACTTAAGTCTGTTACTGAGAAGTATCAAACAACTGGACAACACTAAGAGACCAGGACTTTGCTTGTGATACAGTGTCAAAAGTTTTGGAGAGGTCAAAGAATGTTGCGCTACCAAGTTTTTCAGAGTGTAATTCACCTCCCATTTATTAAATTAGGTTAAGAATGACTGTTCTGTTTAATTTATAATTCTTTCTGAATGAATGTGAATCTAATATGCCCATTGTCTGGTGTCATTAGAACATTTATTTGCAAGTTATGATTGTTTTTTCTGTACAGCTTATTGTTACCTGGGCAGTGACTGAAATTAATCCTTTGGAACAATGCATTACCTGGATTAACAAATCATAAAAATAAGATATGATGTTGTCTTTTCCTTCCTTCTCGACCTTTGAGTATTTGGATCCAACTGATGTGGTAGACAGGAATTTAGAATCTTCATGCTCTGAAGCTCCACTTCCTCTCCTACAGTGCCCTGCCTGTCTGAGGCTCCTCAGATCTTGTTTGCAGTTTCAGTGACAGATGTGCCTGAAAAGGGTCACCAGAGATGAGTCTAAAATTTTCCTATATTTGGCTCCTTTCAGCCATCCTCCTTTCCTTTTTGTTGTTTTTCAGGTAGATAGTTCGGGGTTGTCTTTCTTGGTGAATTATTTCCTATTTCTTTGAAAACATTGTGCTCTGCCCTTTTGAGAGGTTTTCTTTTCTGCCCTTTTCTCCTAGTGTATGTATGTATCTATGTGCTTGTGTGTGTGTTTTTGTGTCTGTATGTGTTGTGTATAATATATATATATATATATATATATATATATATATATATATATATATATATATATATATATATATATAGAGAGAGAGAGAGAGAGATCATATACATATATAATATATATATATATATATATATATATATATATATATATATATATATATATACACACACACACACACACACACACACAAATTATTTTCTCTTTCAGGGTTTTTTCATTACCTGCTACTTGGAGCTTATTGTAATTTATTCTGGTCTCTGTACTGTTTTATTAATCGGATGATGGTAGTGCTTATTGTTGACTGAACTGTCCCTGTGGATAAAACATTGGGATTTAGGAAATGCGTGGGGTGTGGGTAAACCTGGGAAATCTGAAATGCTAGTGGACAATGTAAGCAGGAGCATCTTGATGAGTCATGGGTGGTCCCTCAATTCAATAGTGGCAACTGGAAGTTTTTGTCTCTGGGGACAGCCGTGCTATGATCTCTTTATGAAAGTCTTCAACATCAAATGCAGCATCTTATTTGCACTGATTTCCCAAGAGGGACACTTTCCAGGGAATACTATTCTAGATCTTTGCCCCCCCCCCTCCCCAGGTATCCTGTATACTTGTCCCGCAACACCTTTGATCATCAGGTTTCTATAGAAGGCCACCCATTGCAGAATGACAGTGATCATCATTGCCCTCTTCTAGCCCAGACAGTTTTTCTTTTCCTGTGGCCTCATCTTCTTCAGCTGCATTGGGCTCTGGACCCATTTCCATGTTTGATCTCTCACCTGTCGTCTCAACTTCACCCAAATCTGGAATCCCTTAAACAGACTTTTTTTCCCTCTGGTTCAGATGATGACCAGACATCTCAGGCTTTCTGAATGAGTGCTTCATAGTCTTTCCTCATTCCAAAAAACATCTACTAGGAAAGCAAAAATGATAGTAAATATAAACATTCTATCTGGATTGCTTCCAAGGGATTGGATCTTTTTTCTGCTCCAGTTCAGACAGTTTTGGATTTTCTTTTTGGACTGTTTCATTCAGGACTTCGCTGCCATCTGAACCTTAATAGTAGAATAACTATCTCTAATGTTCACATATGTCAAGATCATACTCCTATTGAGTCTTCAAAATTCTCTATAAAGCATTCCTGAAAGGCACCTTTTTATTTTTATCTCCAGTAAGAGATCTGGCTGCTATTTGGTATCTTCCTTTCCTCCTTCAGACCTTGATAAAATCTCCATTTGAGTCAGCAACTATTGTGGTCCTCAAGTTTTTGTCCTGAAACCTTTGTCATGGTGATTACTGCAGCCTGAAGGATTTTTCTTAAATTACAGGCCTTATCCTACTGCCCTTTATGATGGCCTCTCAACCCTGGGCCAGTAATCAAGGCGCTTCAATCCTCACCACTGACACCAGTGAGAGACAGCTACTAAATCAGGAATGGATTTACACAGTATTTTAAGATGCAGCTCTCTGCATCAAGCATAATTTCTCCCAAAAGTACTCAAGGAGCATGATCAAGACCTGGGACTGGACTCTTTCTCTCCAGATCCCAAACAAGAATCTCTTTGGAACACTGTGCCCTAGTTCCAAGTAGCTGACATACCCACACCTGACATACCCACACCTGGTATTTGATTTTCTCACACAAACTCCTGGGAAAGCCTGGTACACATTTACTAGTTGTACCCCTTCTGCCCAGTCTATAAGGTAACCACCCTGCCACCAGGCAACCACTCACAGGCTGTTACAAAGGTATCCAAATATACTGAGTAAAATAAATACTAATATAAATGGTAGAGTGTAACCGAAGCAGCAAGGCTTTTTGGAGTGGCCACTCTGTCACTAAAATAAGTCCAAGTACTCTCAAAATGTTAAAAGTATTTTCTAAAAGACCACCCACAATGAAAGGTATAAAAATATTTTATAGTAAATAATAAAATAGAAAACATGAGAATACTAAATATCTAAGTACAGTAAACACCAGAGTTTCAATCACAGGAGAAACATAACACAGTTGGACAGATTCACACAGATGCAGAAAAACAATACTTAACATAATGTCACTGCATTTTCCGACTGTCTAAAGAATACTGTTCCGTAGCTAACTTAATACAGCAAGGCACGATTAGGATACTGAGATGCTTACTTCCACAAGGCAAGGTGATGAGCTTCAAACTAAACTGTACTAACTCAACTGACTCTGATAACTGATGTAGATTTTTTATACATCAGTTTCCAAAGAAAACAAACTGCTGTGAGAGTTCCATCCTCTTATGCAATGACATTGCATTTGATCACCTGACTCTGGTACAATACACACTTAGAGCTTTGCTAAGATCTCTTGAAGTATCTGAAAGCTGTAGCATAATTTCAAAAGCTTCTGCTCTTCCCTTCCAAAATTCTTTGTTTAAACATAAACATTTTATCAGTTCTAATGACACTTTTGATTTATTTTAACATAAGCATCTGTATAAGTCAGTGTGAGAGTCAAATGACACAAAATTATTTACAAAACTCCAGCTAACTATGCTGGCATATGTTACACATGCACTGCCTTATTATTCCTGGCACAGATGGTAATACCTCACATCATCACACCCTCCACACCTTATCTTTCCTTCAGGACTAATCCATCCTTTCTTCCTAAAGTAACCTTGGAGTCTGCCTTGAACCAGTCCCTTGAGTTGCCTTTTTTTTTCCACAGTTCAGTAACAAAGGAGAGTACATGCTTCATTGTACTGATGATAAATATGTTAGGAAATCTGACCAAATTTGTGTCCTTTTCTAAGACAAAACAATGACTATCTGTTTCAAAAGTAACTTTGTCTAGATGGATATCTGATTGTATTTCCTTTGTGTATTCCTCAAGAGGTATTCCCTTGCCTTTTAGACCTAAGGCTGATCTACCAGGGCAGTTGCTACCTCTATAGCTTTTTGATCACAGTTGTTTGGATGACAGTTGTGCAGTGGCCACATGGGTTTCTACTCCTACATTCATCACTCATGAAAAGTTGGATATGCAGTCTCAATTCATATCAGCTTAGGCTCCACCATACTGCAAAATGTTCTCTAATAGGGCCACCCAGTTGAATGGCTGTAGACGTTTCTCAAAGGTCGAGGCAGACGGAAGAGACATTGGATATGATATGATATGATAGTTATATACTTAACTAACCATAACGTTGGATCTGAGTTGTCTTTTTCTGTCTGTCTTAACCACCCTTCCCGCCTTCTCCCTTCCAGGTTATCATTTACTTCTCTTCAGGGCTCGAGGTAGATCTAGCAGACCATCACGAGGTCTGATCATAGAACCATTGTTAGTTGTCTCCCTTAATGCGTATTATCAGATTGTAATACCAAAGTTCTTCTGTATAAGCAAAGTTGTGATTATTCTAGGTAAATCTGATCTAGGAGCTTTGGAAAGGAGGTGAAGATTCAAAGGTTGCCAGCTGTCAGATCTGAATACCCAAAGGTTGAGATGGACAGAAGGCAACACGGATCTAGCATTTTGGTAAGTACATAACTTTAGAATTTATCATTCCTTTGGGTTTAACGTTGTTCTTTCTTCTACCAGTATGGAGGGATCCATTGTACGCTTACCTGAGGTGATTGCACTGAAAAACAAGTACAAAGCATACCTTTATTTGGATGAAGCACACAGCATTGGCGCTTTAGGGCCAACTGGTCGAGGTGTGGTAGAATACTTTGGAATCAATCCGCAAGATATTGATGTCTTGATGGGAACCTTTACAAAGAGTTTTGGGGCAGCCGGAGGCTACATCGCTGGCAAGAAGGTAAGAGAGCAAATTTTAGGTACTCACTTGCATGCTGTGTTTCAGTCAGAGATATTTCAGCTGATTATCATTAGAGGAAAAGAAGGGAAAGGAGGCACAGAGTCCAAATAGTGCTTCTCTGGACAGTGAGAGCAACGCCAGTGTGTACACACAATAAAGGATTCTGATGGAACTTAAAAGAGGGCATATGGGTTGAAGCCAGATGGAGCTTACCTTTACGGTTTAACATAACTGAGGTAGGAAGGTAGCGGGAGACTTGTTACCACCTGACATTTTAATCAGACATTAAGAAGGTAATATACTTAAACACTACTTGACAGATGAAAGTAATTCCTCACCATTGTGGAAACAGGCTAGAAATAGGATGCTACAGATATGTCTGTTTGACCACAGTAGTCCTAAATCAAGCATTGTATTACTTTTTCAACAAAGTAATAGACTCTAGGCAGCATAGATACTTGGCTAACAGGTCATATCTGATTAGTGTAAAAAAGTTCTTTGTTCAGGTAACCACATTAATAGAGTAAGAAGAGGTTGTGGTCAAGATCTTGCGTGTCTGTCTGGGCTTTTCCCTGTTAGGAGTCAGAACTTCGGTCCGCTAATGATTGGCAGTAGAGTTTTACATGCTGGCTTGCCGGGCCTAACGCACAACCTTCAACGAAGGAATGCCCGATCACGCATGTCACCACACAGAAGACGCTCTAACTGAGAATCGAACGGGCAACGTCTAACTGTGAGGCGACAACGATACCGCAGCACCACCACCGCGGGTCGTGTATGTCATAAAATACTTGGCATAATTGTGTAGAAAATATTTTAAAAACATGACTAATACCTCAGGGAAATTTTGGGAAACATCATAATTTGGTGCAGGCCTACATACATACTACATACATTGTTTGGTGCCCTTACAAGTACCCTGTGCAGAATAAGGTTACATAATTGAACTTTTTCTTATGAGTCTTTTCAGATTCACCTCTGTACTGCTACTCTGTACATAGTTATTATACCATGATGTTCATCATTTGATCACTGCTGCAGTAGTCTTAGATGTATGAGTTATATCCTGCATAGGATGTAACAGCTGGCCTGCTTCCAAAGCTTAAGTGCACCTTCCAAGTGTTTAGACCTTTCAGAGTGCAAACAGAGCTGGATAAAATCAGCGGTCTGGCCGCTAAGCCCTTCAGAGCTTTCCTGACGCCAAAGAGCTCGTCAACTAGCATTTCTCCATTCATGAGCAGAGGATATTTCAGTTTATATTATGACTAAAATGGTAGTTTTTTGTGTAAAACTGTTTTAAGCTAAAAATTTTATTTTTGTTGGACTGTCTCGGGACTTTTCTGTCAGTTGGAAGACTGTGGTTCTTGTATTACTTTTAATGCAAACTTTGTTTTAATGTTTACTGTAACTTTTTTGAGAACTTTTATAGATTGTGTTCATGGGGTTGGGATACGTGTGTGTGGTGCTTGTCACATGTTTTTGAAGTAAAATATTACTTTTTTGATTTCTACATTTTTACCGACTGCTGCTGTCAGTTTTACCTGAAGTTCAGGCTGCCTTCCCGGCTTTAGCATGGAACAACCTACTGCTTCTTCAATTCTTCCTTCCTCTAGCCACAAAAAGTAAACCATTAACAAACACCCTTTGCCTCCACATCAGACTTCTAAAATGCCTCAGCTGCAGATGGGTGGTTTTAGCCATTTCTGGTACCTTAGAACATTCATCTTTTTCTCTACAGCCACCATTGACTGGAGGTTAGACACATCCTCTGTGGCTTTTGGATTATCCTTGGCTGGCATGAGAGAGCAGCCCTTGTCAGTCTTGGAGGAAAGAGTGGAGAATACTTGTCTACCCAGACTGTGATGCCTGCTCCCCAGGGTGAAGTCCTTGACAAGAATCAGTGTGCTTATATGGAGATTACTGTTACAAAGAAGCAGAAAGTTCAACCTTTATCTCATCCTGTCTTGTTACTTTAGGTAGGTATGATTTATTGGGCTTAGCTCAGGCTGGTAATCACTCTCATACTGGATTACTGGTAAGCAAAAAAAGAATTCTTCATTTTCTGAAGAGTTCAGATACGATGAGCAGAGCAATGATTGTGAGGGAACAACTTCAGATTTGATGCTGTCATTTTCATTTGTTTCTCAACCTGTGGGTTTGGATCCGATCCTCAGATCCGACTCTGCCACTTTATATAGTTCTAGCATCCAATTCTCAAGCTCTTTTGTTGCCCAGAATGCCTCATTCCCCCAGAATGCCTCAAATCTTTCACAGATTTCTTTTAATTGCCACTTTAGGTTTTTTTT
>NC_056737.1:297497870-297502870 GCF_019279795.1 Protopterus annectens
TGAGTCCGACCAACAGAATAAACATCCACATAATCCAGCCAAAAGAAACTAAGCCAGCGACCATCCGACCATGTCTGAAACCCCGATCGCTCTACACGCCACGTGTGCAACGAAATTCCCGTGAGAGCTGAGAGAGAGCTCTCAGCTCACTCCTCATTGTCCCTGACTGCAAGGGAAGCAGTCTGGAGCTCCTCTGTTCTGTGCGGTAGTTGACCGGCCCACACAGATGTCTGGGTATCCTACACAGCGCAGGTTGATGGGTACCCGTTTCTCTGCATTCGGACTGCCGATAAAGGCAGTCTGAATGAAATTTTTGTTTCACAGATTTTTTTTCTTGTTTTTTTTTCAAGGTGGGAGGGCTGCAGACTGGGATTCTTACCACCGGACGATGGACATTTACTAAATAAGCAAACAATCCGTGACAACATCCGTCGGCCCAAAGCTCCCACTGCTGCTTGGCGCCCTGAGGCAATTGCCTCACTTTGCCTCTCGTAGTTACGCCACTGGCACAACTAGTTCAACAAGACGTTCAACTTCAAGCTTAATACAGAGCCCAGAATTAAATAGCTTTAATTCTCACCACCATCTCAGAATGATACACTATCTTACTATTCTTTGGGCATTCACTTTTAGTGTCCGGTAAGATCAACCTGGTATTTATAAACCAAGAAAATGCCAACAATAAACAAACACCATGCTTCTTTGTTTTCCTCCCATCAAATACTGACCTCCTTAACCAGTTAAACTTCAGTGACCGCTTCTATACCAAAGTTAACTCCTTAGATTCTCTGCCTTTCTTTAACACAAAATGACTAGACAAAACTAAATAACTTTTTTTTTACAAATGACAGTTTGTGATGCATTGTGCCCAATGCCCATGCCATGTCTAACCTCCGATATTTAAAAAAAAAGCCTAAAGAAACTTTGGCATTTTACTGACAGACAGTTACTATACTAAAACATCATTTTTCTTGTTTAAGACACTGACTGAATTATTATGACTCAAACCTCAAAAGTCAAAAAACATATTTTTTTTACCTTTTTTTATTTACCTGCTGGTGTAAAAGGAGCCGGGAAAAGAAGCACCAGCTACAGCAGAAATACTTTTTTTTCATGATAATGAGATGATGACCGACTTTCTTGGACCAGGATTAATTATTTTAAATTTACACCACCGCACAGCCCCAAGTACTAGAAGTCCATCTGTACTTGACAAGTTTGCCAACTTCCCCAAACCCCAAGTCAACCAACTAG
The DNA here is from genome assembly GCF_019279795.1 of Protopterus annectens. NCBI lineage: Eukaryota > Metazoa > Chordata > Ceratodontiformes > Protopteridae > Protopterus > Protopterus annectens. The sequence goes on from NC_056737.1 coordinate 297,499,125, forward strand.
CAAGTGCCACTGTGCCAGATATATGGCAATTGCAAACAATGAATGAAAAAAAATACTTATTTTAAATTAAAGAAAAAATACACTGTCTGCTTGAACTGCTTCTTTTCTCAAGTCTGACTCTTGACTGTGTTCTCGGCTGCGCCACGCGCCTATTTCAAATTTTCACATGCTTGTTCAGCTCAATGCTTACTTGCTCAGTTTTTGTCTCACTCTCGTTACGTCTATCCCGGGCCAGCCCGCCCTCTGTCTCTATTCCCTCCAGCAACAGGTTGCAGCATGTGAGATGTGTGATCAGTGCCGCTGCTGCTAAAATGTAAAAAAATAAAAAACAACCCTGGTGGTATGGTGTTCCTGAAGAGCCAAGACAAGTCAAGACTACCTGCTCCATGCTCCCAATTGCCATCCTCCTTCATAACTTAAGTAAACTATCCACCTACCTTATGTCTCATTGGCTTTATTTAAGTTTATTATAGGATTAGGGACTTTCCATGTCCGTCCCGTCTGTAGTACAAATTACAAGACAGTTAGTGACAGTGTGTTCAGTTTTCATTCGGCAATCGGCAGATTTGGCAAAAATGGCATTTAGGCTAGATCTAGGCTGTATTACTATTATTTATTTATCTCTGTAGTGTAGGCTAGGATGGAGGGGAGCTAAATGAAATTTTGTGGCTAACCACTAAACTAAAGAGTATGGAAAAGTTTACTTGCTGTCTTCACAAGTTCACATCAGAATGATTAATGGCAGTTTGCCCAGTAAGTGCTGCTGAGTTGGGCTGTATGAAAAATGAATGCATTTATTTGGAAAGGACGGGTCACGGCAGTAGGACGGGACTCAGGAGTTCTTCTATTTTGTTGTATTAGATTTCTCTTGTACGTGACCTGCTGCAGCAGATGTATGTTGGGTCATGATTGTGCGTACAGTAAGTAATGTGTCATCATACATACTGTTCTTGTAACTTACTACTACTTCTGTTTGTTGTTGCTGAGGTGACTGTCAACTGTCTCAGAAGACTGAGACATGCCTTTAGTGTTGCTGGCTGCCTGGTTTTCTCGCTGCTGTATTCCCACTCGCAGCCAGCCGGAAATAATGATGTGAGCTCCTTGAGCTCAATTCCGACTGGCTGGTAGCCCTGACGTCATCGCGCACGTGATGACGTCAGCTCCGACAGTGCGATTTTTCAAAAAGTAAAAAAAAAATGAAGTAAAAAAAATCGGAAATGAAGGGGTGCCAATTGGGAATCGTGGCACCCCTTCATTTGGACCCCAAAACTCAGTAAATACCGAGTAATTCGGTATGGTTGGGAGGTATGACACACACATATACATACATATATATATATATATATATATATATATATATATATATATATATATATACAAACATACATACATACACACACACATAGATATATATATATATATATATATACACACATATATACACACACAGACACACACACACACACACACACACACACATATGTATATATTGTGTACAATACAAAAGGGAAAACCTAACCCAGTTTGTCTCTTTCCTTTTACAGTATTCTACTCCAGGTGTTTTTCCTCCCAGCCAACATTAATAACTAAGACTACCTCCTATCTAAACCTGAGAAGTCACTGAATTTGCCTGCTCAACCTGGTTACTAGAAAGCTACTCCTGAGTGGACTCTCCAACATAAAGGTTTTTGTGGAATGTATGTACCTTAAGGAACTTACCAATAAACTAGCCCTAATAATTCATATGAAAATACCTATAAATGCTGTTTTTCTGCCCTCCCGAGGTACGCTTTTAGCAGTCAACCGCAAACCGCCTGCTACCCCCCCCCCCCAGCCACGAATCTAATATAATCTTAAATGCTGCAAACTGGGATCAGCTACTCTCTTCTACTTGCAATCCTTCCTCTTACCACAAGGTGGCAGCATCTACCAGTAAAATAGAAACCCCTACACTACTCCCCTGAGGATTTTGTTTTTAACTTTAACTGCCTAATTTTTCAGTTCCAATCCTGAAGTAACAACTTTACCTCGGAGGTTTAACTAATTATAGCACGCTGCAACTACATCTATCCTACTCTTATCTCCTTATCTGTTTTATATCGACTCACTCCCTGCTTAAACCCAAACTTTGTCTCTTCTTTTCTAGCTTTTCCATTACATTTTCTCACTTACCTTAGCTCCCTAACTATAGTTGCGGATACTTTATTTTTTGTTACACTCTCCTCACTTGCTCTATCCCACTCTGCTCCCCTACCCTACCTCAAATTTCACCCACCCCAGTGCTCCTAAACTTATATTCCACACAGACACCCCCCTCTTACTACAAACCAATTACAATTAACATATTAAAAACCACTCCCACACCTACACCACACCCTTCCATCTCACACATTTCTTCTGCTTACACCCTCTCAGACCCACCTTACAAACTTTACTCACACTCATACCACCATACCACCTCCCTCAATAGCCTTCCTATAACTAGTTTCCACCCCTTCAAATTACCATTAGAAATCTATTTCCCCCCCTCCATCTTTCTCCAACTCAAACTCCCCCTATACTCCAATTCCAACTATGTTTACCTTAATCCTCACCAACCTCTTACTATTCCAACTAGTCCTCCTACAACATCTCACTGCACCTATGGATCATTACCCTCCCTCCACAAACATCCAACCAATACACTCCTACATAATGAAACAATCCCAAAAACTAACTACACCATCTCTTCCTCAATATTACCATTTAATTGCCAACTTCCCAAAATAAAAACATCAACTGTCTCCCTAAATCCAAAAAACAAGACTAAACCTATAAAAAGCTTCCCTACTACTATACTTCTAGCAAGTGACATTCATCCTAACCACAATCAAACCTCTGCTCTAAACACCCCTCCCACTTCTATTCACCAAACAAACAGATCTTCTATGCGATCAATACCCGAAGTATTTCAAACAAAAAGTCTGTTCCATGCCTGGATAGCAAACCATACCCCAGATGTCACTGCTGTCACAGAAACCTGGCTTAAACCCCACAACCCAGATAGAAATATACTCCCCCAGGCTATAACATCATTTGCCTAGATCGTATAAATATAAAAAGGAGGGAGGATTGCTAAAAACTATTCCAGCAATCTTATTTCTCTTATCTCACATCCGGTACCAACTTTTTCCCCTGCAAAAACACAGACAGTTAACCTGAAACTAACAACTACTCTACTATTACTATAGTAGCCACCTATATTCTCCCTGGCAACAATATCACAATACTAGAAAATATCCTCTGCTATCTTCCCCTGAACATCCCTAATGAAACAATCCTCCTCGGGTGACACAAACATCAACTGGCTAACATTAAATAACTCTACTTCCCCACAACATATTAACCTCTATGGTTTTACTCAGCTAATTACCAAGCCAACCCTCTCTAACTATACCGACACTACATCTACCCTCATTGACTGTACACTAGTCTCAGCACCAACCAAATACCACAATCCTGATACCCCCCTGACTCCCTACGTGACCACTCTCCTATAAAAGTACTGAGATATAATAGTCACCTCCCCAATCCACATAAATACTTAAACTAGGCATAACCTTTCCAACTTTAGTCCAGAAACCTTTAATACCCTCATATCCAGAGTTAGCTGGGACTTCCTCACCAATCTCCCCTTAGATGAGGCTGTCACAGCTTTCAACACTAACTTTAACATAGTTAACTTACTAGCTCCACCTCAGAAAATT
>NC_056737.1:297507870-297517315 GCF_019279795.1 Protopterus annectens
CCCTCATAAAATCCTCCAAAGCTAGTTACGAAAACAAAATCGCCACTGATTCTAAAGACAACCACAAAGCATTCTATAGCTATGTCAAGAATCTCAATGGCAAAACTCAGATCTGCTCTGAGTTACAGCACAATAGCACTAAATATACAGAACCAACTGATATTGCCAACATCCGGGCAGATAGGTTCAGTGCTTTACCCCCCTCTCACCCCCTAAAGGGCCCATCTCTATACCGGAAGAATGCAAAGTTCCTGTAATCACGGCTGCACAGGTAAAAACCACTCTCCAAAGCCAAGAACAGAGCATCCATGGGACGTGACAACATCCCAGACTGCGTCCTACACGATCTGCAGAATGAACTGGCACCCCACCTAAGCACCATGTTCAGTCATAGCCTCACCTCAGGCTTTGTGCCCACTGAATAGCGCACAGCGACTGTTATCCCACTCCACAAAGAGGGAGCCACCACGGACCCCGGGAACAACCACCCCATTAGCTTAACGAGCCTGGTCTGCAAGGCCATGGAATGTATCATCATGGATCTTATACACAAAGACATTAGTAATCTCTAAACTTTGGACCCCACCCAGTTCAGGTTTGTAAAAGGCAGATCATGTTTCCTAAACCTGATAGACTTCTTTGAAGCAATCACCAAAGCTGTCTTTAGGAGGGTAAGGTGGCTCACACAGCCTATGTAGATCTGGCCAAGGCTTTTGACACCATCCCCCACTCTGGAATTATAGATAACTCACTAAACTAGGTATAACTCCCTATGTCACAAGATGGGTTGCCAACTGGCTCAATGACAGAACCCACACTGTGAAAGTAGCAGACTCCAAATCATACTTCAGACCAGTGACAAGTGGAGTACCAGTGTTCAGTCCTGGGTCCTTTCTTGTTTATCTACTTTTCTGAAGTACAGGCTAACACAGAAGGTCTTTGGCTAATGAAGTTCGCAGATGGCTGCAATCTAGGAGCCATAAATCTAAACTCCTAACGATATGGACATCCTACAAAAGGGCCTCTTGGAGACAGATGCCTGGTGTCAAAGCCATGGCCTCAAGCTCAATGCCAAAAAGTGCATTGTCATCCCCTTTGGTAAAAACTCTGAATCCATGAGCTACCACATAGGTGGTAGTCTACTTAACACCGAAAGTGTGATAAGAGACCTTGGGACACAGGTGGACAGAAGTCTCTCCTTTGATAACACATCACCACAGTAGTCAGGAAATCTTTCTACATGGCACACCTCATCATAAAAGGTTTCTCATCCAGGAAAAAAAAAAAAAAAAAAAAAGGGTCATTGTCCCCTCTACTCATCACTCATTAGACCTATTATAGAGTACAATGCCCCTTTTGGTATGTACCTCACAAGACATCTACAACAACTGGAAAGGCTGGAGAAATACCTCACAGAGGAGGATTACCAGCCTCAAACAGATGCCCTATGCAGACCATCTAAAAACCTCCAGCTTTACTCCGTCGCATATCACCTACTCAGAGGCAATCTCTGCCTAACATACAAAGCTATGTCAAACCCAGAGCTGTTGGACATGCTCCCCTTAAAAAAAAATCCCAATCCCTTTGAGCTACACACTCTAGGGACCTAAACCTTGTCAATACAATAAACAGGACAAGCTGGAGGGATAAAGTCCAGTCCCAGAGACTTCCCATACTCTGGAACAAACTACCTATTCTATATCAAACAAAGCTCCTCATTAGCACTCCAAGAAAAATCTTGATGACTAGATGGGAAATAAGAAATTCACCCTGGGGATCACCTCTGTGGCTCTGCTTGACGGGGGCACAGGAAAATAATTTTCTTGGGTTGCGAAAGCCAGGGTACCTTTTTTTGGATAGGCTTATATAGGCCTAAGTGGCCAATAGCCTAGTACCTACGTATGAACCTATATATATATATATATATATATATATATATATATATATATATATATATATATATATATATATATATAAATAAATAAATATATATATATATATATATATATATATACATATATATATATATATATATATACACACATACATATATACACACACGCGCGCACACACACACACACACACACACACACACACACACACACACACACACACACACACACACACACACACACACACACACACACAGTGGATATAAAAAGTGTACACACCCCCGTTAAAATACCAGGTTTTCCAATATAAAACAAGATAGACCACAATAAATAATTTCAAAACTTTTCCCACCTTTAATGTGACCTGTAACCTGTACAATTCAATTGAAAAACAAACAAATCTGTTAGGGGAAAAAATATAAAAAATAAAAAAACGTACAATAAAGCTGGTTGCTTAAGTGTGCACAGCCTTAAACTAATACTTTGTTGAAGTACCTTTTGATTTAAATTACAGCATTCAGTCTTCTTGGGTACACACCTGTCATCAATTAAAGAGACTCTGATTAACCCCAAATCAAGTTCAGCTGTCCTACTAGGGACTTCCCTGACATTTACTCAGTTGCCTGCTACAGCAAAAGACATTGTTCGCAGAGAGCTCACAAAGCATCAAAGGGATCTCATTGTTGAAAGGTATCAGTCAGGAGAAGGGTACAAAAAAATTTCAACAGCATTGGATATACCGTGGAAAACAATTAAGACAGTCATCAAAACGTGGAGAAAATACAGGACAACAGTGATGTTGCAAAGAACTGGACATCCCCCCAAAAGTGATGGAAAGACAAGGCGAAAACTGGTTAGGGAGGCTGCCAAAAGACCTACAGCAACACTGAAGGAGCTGCAGGAATTTCTGGCAAGTACTGGTTGTGTACTACATGTGACAATGCTTCACTGAATAATGTGCTGTGTCTCTCTCTCTGCTGTAAGGGGGGTTGTGGTCTTCTCACTTCTTTATCCGATATTTAACTGTTTGACTAGAGGGTTTCCTTTGTATTTTAAGTGCTAGCCACAAAGTTTGAGCATTCATTTTATGCTCAATTTCTGAGTGACTTGGTTGGTTACAATCACCTGCATTAGAAGCTGAAGTTAAGTGCAAACTTGCAGTTTTAGAAGTACTGTATTTTATCTTTTACCCAATTGTTTCACTGAATGGTGTGCCGTCTCACTCTCTGCAGTTGCCACCCCCCCCCCCCGTGCTTGTCTTGGTGTTAGTAGCTCTGGAACTGCCCGCCCTTTCTGTAAGTCTGTATTTGAACACTCCTCCTGGGTCCATCTCATTTGCTCAGTTAACAGAGTACAGTGAGATCATATTCTGAATGTAGTGTTCATTCTACTTAACACAGAGAGAAGATTTGAGAAGGCCAAACCACTTAGGTTCTTCTTTCCTCTCTCCTTGCACTTTACTAACAAAATAAATAAATAAATGCACTTTATTAATCTGTTTTTACTGTATTTGTGTTTCCTCCTACTTCATTTTGCTTTTGCCTCTTCTTAAAAAGTACTCAATTTTATTTATTCTGCTACATTTATTACTGTTTGGTAGTATAGCCTGATTAAATTGTAACTTATTCCAAGTCTTTCAGTTTAAACACTTGGGCTTTATAACAGTTGTTTTATATTAAGAAGGTTTGTGGTCTGCACTGTTATGGAAAGACAGGTAGCTTGCATCCTTCTAAGCTGGGAATTGCTGATTGAAGGCTCAGTGTCTGCTAGTCTAAAAGTGTATTATTTCTGGTTTAAGCACTTGGGCTTAGTTATTCTACATTAAGCAGGCTTGTGGTCTGCACTCTTGTGGGAGGAGAGGCTGGATTCTGCCCTTCTGCGCTGGGAATTTCTGGTCACACGCTTATTGTGCCTGCTTATTTGAACGGTTTCTTTCTGAAATTGGTGCACCTTGTTGCTGTAGCATAGACAAGATTCAGGCCTGTTGAATCTAGCTTTGTTTGTATAACCTGAGCACTGATTCAGGCCATTTTTTTTTGGAGAAGGTTCCCCTGCACCCTACTGGTAGGAGTGTGCAGTTAGAACTTATCTGATTGAAGACTGCTGGAATAGGGCTTAGTTTTGAGCTTTTTTCCGGTTAACTGGGTAACTTGTTGAAATAAGTTTGTTCGTTTTCTATTGTTTTACATCTATATATATATATATGTATATATATATATGTATATATGTGTATATATATATATATATATATATATATATATATATATATATATATATGTATAGATATATGTGTATACATATGTGTATATGTGTTATATTATCCCCTGGGCTGACCGCGTGGTGTGCTGCCGCTTTGAAGCCTAGTGCTCCTCATTTGGGTTGTCCCCTCCCTGCTGACGTATTCAGTTGTCTCCCTGAATCTACAATAAAGGCCTTTTGTGTCGGCACCCAGGAAGTACCTTAAAATACCTCTCATCTGCGGGTCCTATTGTCAAAGCAGAAAAGTGATTTTTGCTCTTTGAAGCCTAGTGCTCCTCATTTGGGTTGTCCCCTCCCTGCTGACGTATTCAGTTGTCTCCCTGAATCTACAATAAAGGCCTTTGTGTCGGGCACCCAGGAAGCACCTTAAAATACCTCTCATCTTCAAGGGTCCCATTGTCAAAGCAGAAAAGTGATTTTTGCTCTTGAAGCCTAGTGCTCCTCATTTGGGTTGTCCCTCCCTGCTGACGTATTCAGTTGTCTCCCTGAATCTACAATAAAGGCCTTTTGTGTCGGCACCCAGGAAGCACCTTAAAATACCTCTCATCTGCGGGTCCTATTGTCAAAGCAGAAAAGTGATTTTGCTCTTTGAAGCCTAGTGCTCCTCATTTGGGTTGTCCCTCCTGCTGACGATTCAGTTGTCTCCTGAATCTACAATAAAGGCCTTTGTGTCGGCACCCAGGAAGCACCTTAAAATACCTCTCATCTGCGGGTCCTATTGTCAAAGCAGAAAGTGATTTTTGCTCTTGAAGCCTAGTGCTCCTCATTTGGGTTGTCCCTCCCTGCTGACGATTCAGTTGTCTCCTGAATCTACAATAAAGGCCTTTTGTGTCGGCACCCAGGAAGCACCTTAAAATACCTCTCATCTGCGGGTCCTATTGTCAAAGCAGAAAAGTGATTTTTGCTGTATGTCCAATTTTGTTTCTACTGTTATTTATTATAACCCTATAGTGTGCAGCACCCACGTGGAACCACCTCAGGTTGCTTACTCTCCCCTGCTTGCTAGCGTTGTAACAGTAACTTTTCTCCCTCTTCCACTCATATCTAGCCAGGTATTATACTCCCTCATGCTCCTGCCTGACTAGAGTCACCTGTGTCTGCTACCCTCACCTTTCTCTAGGTAGTCCTGATTTCCTTCATCCTTTTAATCTCTCCTTTCCCATCTTGTACACTCTTGGCTGCTGTATCTCCTTCTGTTTCCTCCTACTCATACTACGTGACTGAATCCTGACTATATTCTATCTTTCTAACCCCTCTTTCTTTTCCCTCAGCATACCTTTTTTTTTCTTCCCTGTATAATACTTGTACCTTTATTTGTATACTTACCTTGTTCCTTCTATGTTTTTCACCTGCATATCTAACTATCATTTCTCTCACTAAGCTCCTATTCCTACTTTCCTATCTATGTAGTGTTTCAGCTCCTCTGCTGAACTGATTGGCTACGCTCTCTACTCTAACTGTTTCTGCCCTCCGCCCCTCCCTACCCCTTATCCCACCCACCCCACGCACTCTACCCTTATACTTCACTTACCACACCCCCTATACAAACACACCTATCCAAACCCCTGTCCTAATTTGTTAGTCTCCACCCACTAGTAACTACCTTACTCCCTTTCCCTCTTATCACCCCTCCCTCCTACACCTTGACTTATACTCTAGCTCATTCTTCCTCTTCACATTAACTTCTACTATACTTATATCCTATCTTGGGCCTGGTAGTTCCTTTTTTCCCCTCCTCAACTTGTCCTCTAAAACTTATACAATGGCATCCATGGCCTATATAATCAAACAAAATCCAGCTAAGCTACTACCCTGTCTATCTCTTTCTAGTACTCATACTACCCTATCTCCTGACCTCTTATGAAATAAAGTATAATTATCACTTTAAAACTCCTTCCAAACAAACTGCTTCAGATTTAACAACCTCAAATTTCACACATTCTAACATTACATCTACCTCTTGCTACCTCTTAGCTAAATACCACAGACTATCCCATCTTAAACCTAATAATCTCATGCTAAGAAAACTAAAATATTTACTGTTATTTACCAGTAAACACCACTTAAAACACTACCCCTCTACCCTGGTAGATGGTGATATACATCCTAACCCAGGACCCTCTATTATTTCCTCTGAAGCCACACCTACCATTTCTAACTCATCCCTTCCATTACCAACCTCTAATGCAAATACCTTACTCATAGGACACCTTAATATCAGAAGTGTTAACAACAAAGTCACCCATCTGCACTCACTTCTTGATTATTACTCTTTTGACATACTATGTTTAACTGAAACCTGGTTAAAACCCTCACTAAAGATACTGGAAATCATTCCACCAGGCTACAACATTCTGAGACTGGACCGTAATACCAAGAAAGGTGGAGGAGTAGCACTCCTATTTAAGTCTGATCTAAATTTATCCTTAGTACCCTATACTCCCTGGAGAACTCCAAGGCTGAACTCCTTATATCAAAACTACAACTGAACCCAAAAGCCATCTATATTATCTGTATCTATCTACCCCCTGGAAATAACTCCGTAATTATAGAAAACATCCTTAGCTGGGCTTCATCTACCTACCCACAAGAAACTGTAATACTTGGGGACTTTAACCTTGACTGGTTCTCAGTCAATACTAACAACCCACTCTCTCTTATTAATCTCCATGGCTTTACACAAACAATAAACACCTCACTAGGATTAACAAACCTAACAACAAAGAAAGTATACTAGATTGGATTCTTGTCAATAAACCACAACTACAATATCAAACGGGCACTCTGCCAGATGACATTAGTGATCACAACTTAATCTATGTCATAAGAAAGAAGAACACCACTACTAACTCCCACCATCAGAACTTCGCAGTAAGAAATATTTTAACCCTATCCTATTTAACACTGAACTAAATACCTGTAACTGGAAACCTCTAGAAACTCTTCCTCTAGAAGAAGCTGTTCAATTTTTTAATACCACATTTTATCAATCCTTGACAATCATGCACCAAAACGAACCATCAGAGTCAAACTAAACCTGCCCCTGGCTATCTAAGGAAACTAGACAAAAATGCTACTCAGAAACAAATCCTGGGTAAAATGGAGAACTAGTAAATCTCCTCAGATCAAGTGACTTTCAGACACCTAAGAAACAGTACCAAAATAGCTATTCTTTCTGACAAGAAAAGCTACTATAGTAACCTCCAACAAGCAAATTATAATAAACCCCAAAATTCTGGTCTACCTTGAATAGACTTCTCCACCCCGGACAGACTACCACTCCTCCCTCTGGGTCCAGTAATAATTCTTCCCATGAAACTGCCAATGTTTTCAACTCCTTCTTTACTAATACTATCAATTCACTGGCCTCCAACCTTCCCATTGACAATTCTAGCATCCCTGAACTTGCATCTTCTAATCAACCAACATTTATAATACAACCCATCTCCACCACCTTCATCCAAAAATGCCTCCAAAAACTTAAACCATGTACTCCTTCTGCTGACCAACTTCCATCTGAATTCCTCCAAAAAGCTGCTAAGGAAATAGCCTATCCCATTTCTATCCTTATCAACAGAACTATTAAAGAAGGAACCATACCTGACATCTGGAAAATCTCACACATTATACCATTACATAAAGGAGGAAACTCCAATGAATACTCTAACTACAGACCTATAGCCCTCCTGTCTCCCTAGCAAAAATCATGGAAAATGTGTTCACTACCAGCTAATGAATCACTTAACTAAAATAACATTCTTATTTCCTGTCAACACGGCTTTTAGGCCTTTTCATAGTACCACCACTGCTCTCCTTTCCTTTACTGACTCTATAAACACAAACCGCAATAATAATATTCTATCTTCATTCTCTTTATCGATCTGTCCAAAGCCTTTGACATGGTCAACCACCCTCCTCATAAAAATCCTGAATCTCTTGCTTTACAACCAAAGGCTATCCATTGGTTCACTTCCTATCTCACTAACAGAAAACAGGCAGTCCTCTGGGATAACAAACTTTCCTCTCTTCTCCCAATTTCTCTTGGTGTCCCTCAAGGCTCTATTCTTGACCCTCCTTTTCTCCCCTTTTTATAAATGACCTACAAGTAGCTATTCCCCAAGCTAGTTGTATACAATATGCAGATCGACTCATCTCTTATTTGTCTGCTAAAACCATACCGGAGTCCAGACTATTACTCAAAATGTATTCCACAAAGTAGAAGCATGGTTCTTAAAACGCTGCCTACTTTTAAATGCTAAAACAAAACTCCTCCTCTTAAACCTACTACTAGGTCCCCACATTAGACTTCTCCATCTTATCTATTAATGGCACCCTCATATCAGCCGACTCTACTACCAAACTACTAGGTGTCATGATTGATAACAACCTACCTATGATTGTCATATTAATAATACCATTAAAACTGTAAACAAAAATTGGCTCCCTCTACAGAATTAAAACATTCTTAACCCCCACAGCAAAAGTTACCCTTGCCCACTCTCACCTTATTTCAACTCTTCTCTATGCCTCATCTATTTTCACTAACCTGAAGAAAACAATCTCTAAACTATCTAACACATACAATAGCATTGCCAGATTTGCAACTGGCACTCCTTTCAGAACTCACCACTGTCTGAACCTTCAGAAACTTCACTGGCTAGAACTAGAAAATATGTTGCTTCTTTCCCAACTTTCCTTTGTCCATAAAGCCTTCTATCAACCTAACAACACACCTGCACTTTCCAAACTTCTAACCCCTTACTCTAACCTGAATTCACTTCCCTCAAGCAAACTCCTAGTAACATTAACTAAATCAAACAATCTTGTTGGTGACTCCTTTTCTCTAACGCCATTGGGAAACACTGAATCAACTTCCTATTGAACTTACTTCAATGCCTACCCCTGCTTTGTTCAAACAAAACTAAGAACTTATCTTAAAATCAGTGGATATGTCCATGCTTTAACCCCGACTAAACTCTAACTCACACTAATTTCCTCTACCTATCCCTCTCACTCTCTATTTACCTTCTCTCTATGTGCATGTATTACTTCCATTACTTTGTATGAGTTACCTCGCTGTAATATTCCTTCTCCTCTTTCAGGTTTCATCTCGACCATCATAATCTAATCTCTATTTCTTAGTATAAAGCAGTAATACTGTAACCTAGTAAATTATCTAACCTTTCTCTCCTGCGAAAGTCTCATATTGTACTCTTGTGTATATACATTCTGAAAGATATTTTAAGCAAATGTTTCCTTTTATCGCATAATTTTGTATATGTTTTCTTTAACTT
>NC_056737.1:297517815-297642815 GCF_019279795.1 Protopterus annectens
TTAAACTCTTCTCTTTCAGGATCTTCTGTTAAAATATATTCACTTCAATAGTTACAATACAGTCTGACAAACAGGTGTATTTCTTTTCTGTCCAGCAGGACCCACTGTTTGTACATTTTTAACACCAACAGCTTTACAAATACATTTTCAACACAAGCACCTGTACAAATCAGTGTGATATACAAATGACCTAAAATTCTTTATAAAACTCCAGCGAGCTATGCTGGCATATGTTACATATCCACTGCCCTAATTATCTTGGCATTGCTGGCAATAACTTACATCGTCACAGGCAGAATTAGAGAAAGATCATTTTTAAGGATAAGATTATTTTTGATCATTTTGTGGAAAATGTGGGTGAAGGATGTGGCTTTGTTTACTATAATATGAAGCTGTAAAATTAAGAAGTGAAGCATGAAATACTGATTATATGCTTCAAGCTGATTTAGTCATTAATGTTGATGTATTGTAATGTTCAGGTAAGTTTCTCAATGACGTTTAAGCATATGTAGCAAGATGACAGTTTATTAAATAAATTAAGTAGGTTATTTCCCATTTGTTAATGTTTTGTAAGTGAGTGCCTTCTCTTGATAAAACTAAGTTCATACTCCTCTTCTGATAAAATGCCATAGGGTATTTAATATTCACATAAGCTACCACTAACTCCGGCATGTAAGATATCAGTTTAACATTTGAAGTAAGACTTAAAATTACCTTAACCAAATTTAATTTCACTATACTGAGGCAACTAAAACAAAACCTGGCTGTAAATGTAGTACTGTTTAATTTCTAAACTGTACTATTAAAAGACTTGTTCTATATTCCAAAACAAAGCCTACAAGTCAAAATATGCCCAAAAATGGTACATTACTATAACTTTTTTTATAAATCTTATGCTGTGCTGTACTGACAAAATTATTTCTACAGCACTGTGTTTATAGTTTCTTATCTGCTGTGACTACTAATGGTATGTCAGCATCCTGCACTACTCCTATATGATGCAACAAAATATCTAACAAAAATACTTTTTCTCTCGGCTGTATTAACAAATGCACTGTAAAATAATTTGTGCAAATCTATGTAATTATAATTCACAATGCCATCTTGTACCTATCAGTAAAGTTTTGTTGTCCCCTTGTTTCTGTTTTCTTGTAACTTTTCTCATGAGACCATCTCAAAAGCTGGAATCTGCCCACTGAGCATTGTTACTCAGTCAAATAACTAAAATGTTTACAAGCACTATAACTGTATAATAAACAATGTGCAAACAATCTCTGCCATTATCTATTCATGATTTTTTTCTCCTTATACCACTCATGGCTCTGGCCACACAGTCTCTTTGGGTTGCTTAATGAAAATAATATTAATACTTAGCTTTCTGACTCCAGATTGTAAAGTAGATGATGCATGTGGAACTCCTGACTTAGCTGCAATGGTGCCACCTACTGCAAGCGGAATACTGACACTAATAATTTACAAAACAACTCAACATTTATTAGCTTTCATTTTATTGTTCCTATCTGTGCCTCCACCTCAGCAATCCCATATTCCAAAATATTTCTGAGGTAGTACCCTAATTTTTGATGATGATTTATTTTGTTGCTTCATCAGAATGAACTCTATAATAATTTCTAGCTTGATCACGGTAAAGAAAACAGCTGACTCCACAAACTTTACCAACCAAAAAATATTCATCCAAATCCATCCCTGTTAAATCCTCTACCCCAAGCCGACACATAACAAAACAGCAAATGCAGCATACCCACTATGCAGGTACTACTGTCCTCTTACCTGGGTTCGGTTAACTGAAAAGTCTTACTAAATTTGGAATTCTACTTATTTTTACAATGACTAAAAGTGGTACATGAGATGGCTGGCAAAATACAGTAGGCTCCAGACTACTGGCCCAGAGTGTGAACTTCAAAGACTGGATATGGAAAAGTTCCCTAGGAATGGTACAAACATGTAGCACCACCAAAGACTGAATTCAGTTACAAACTTGGCACCGTAAAAATCCACTGCCACTCATTAGCGGATCGGAGTTCCACTGTGGTGACCCCTAACTGGGAAAAGCCGAAAGAAGACAGCAAGGTTTGACTGCAGGTGAAACAGCCCTGATTGTGGAAAACTGTAGAGGACCCCACAGCAACTAGCAGGCACTCTGAGTGTACTTTCCCAGCAAAGAACCTGAAACTGTGCTACTTAACTGTTTCTGCAACAAATAGGTTAAACAGCCCTAATTGAGGAAAACTGCAGTGGACACACAGCAACTGGTTGCCACCCTGAGTGTACTTCCCAAGCAAAAACCCTGAATCCTGTGCTCCTGGACTGTTTCTACAACTATTAGGTCAATCAGACATATTTTAGGATATCTGCAGAAGACCTACAGCAACTAATGGGTACCCTTAGTGTACTTTCCAAGCAAAGACCTTGAAACCTGTGCTCCTTGACTGTTTCTGTAACTAATGTATGTTTATACACATAAAACTCCATTATATAGTTACATCCTGCCTCCTGTTTTTGGTTAATTGCATATCCCATGGGTTGCCAATTCTACCCCTACTAATCTGTTCAATTCCCACTATTGCCAATCTCTCTGCTGGAAATTGCAGCTTCTATTCTCTCCAGCATATCACAATAACTCCCAAATAGGAATGCTAAAAAGCTAATCTGAAGACAGTTGGTTTAACTTTCTAAGAGAGTTAGACCTGGGAAACACCAGTCTGACTGATTGTTTCTAGAGCTTCTTGCTTGAAAGGTGTACATGGTTAAGATTAAACTAACTCTCATCTCTCGTAGCTTCAGGCTTGAATAAGACCAGGAAGCTCCCATGAGCCTTTGCGGCATTTAAACTACCCGCTTGGCGTCCTACGTCATATTATCTTTCTCTATCCCTAACTAAATGCCTGTATGCTCACTAAGGTTGTGTAAAAGCTCTAACTGGGTAATAGCAATTGTTTTTCTTTTTTTTTTTTTTTGCTAATTTTTTAAAGTAAGCATTGTATAGTTATTGTGGTAACAGACATGGTTTTTGTATAGCAAATGTTTTTGTATAAAGCATTTCATAGCTATCATGCTCCACCTTAACTGGGACTGAAATCTGTAATAGTTGGTAAATCCTGTTACAGTACTGTCGTACTGATTGTACTGCTTTATTTTATGCTATAGTTAACTGTTACTTGCAGATTAGCTAAATAATACTCCTAGAGTATACACATTAGTTAATGCTATTATTGAATTGCGAAGTTCTATAGTGTGCGTTTCTAGCTTGTTGGAAATGCTGCTTTAGTTTACCATTTAACATACTACTTGTTAAGGAAACAGAACACTCGGCTGAGTGGAACCCCAAATGAATGTACTTTAACGGATAGAAAAATTACTGGGCAATGATGATATTCTTATTTAACATGATTGTAATAAGCTGAAAAGTGTTATTTAAACACGTTGGCTTTCTTGCTCACTATTATAGTTGAAATAAGACTGTTCTAAGTTAAAGGAGTTAAACAGCGTTTTCTGCATGCTGCAATCACTAAGTATGATAAATATAGAACTTTATCAACTGCTGAACTGGTTAATTTCTGATTTTATTACTACAATGTTTAACATTACTTTGATAAAATGTTCAGCTATTCATTGTGCCTAGCTAATTAGCGTAATTTAATATTAACTGAATATTACAATAACTGAAAGAGTCTCTAGAGAGGACTCATAATTAATTGTTGAGTTAGAAATTCCTGTTTTGTTGCTTTCGTGTTGAGTAATATTTGAGTTGAGAAATTCCTGTTTTTGTTGCTATAGTTTTGAGTAATATCTGTTTTGGGGGGTGTAGTCTGTGGCTATCTCATAGATATTGCATCTAACCTAAGAATTTTATTGGTATAATGTCTACACACAGGTTCTTAAAGGGTAGATGTTATATCTGTTAAGTTGTTAAATTCCTATTGCTATTTTTACAGAATTTAACTTTAATGCCTACATCCCCTACATGGCTATATAATTAACCTCTATCCTTGCCTGATGTCTGCAATTTTCCTTTTACATCTGTCTCTTCAATAAGTACCCAGGATAATACTATAATTTTCTCACTCTTACATACCATCCACACTCACTTTCATTAGGCCTACACCCACCTCCCACTGCATTCTCTTCTCACCCTGCATTACCCTCAATTCTTCAATTCCTTTTAGTAACCAAATTTACCCATATCTCTTTACCAGAATATCCCTCCAATTACTACCTGTTAAAAGAAAGTATTTTCTGGCATTCTGGCATTATATTTCTCAGGATAGCCTATTGTTTTATTGTTCTATTAACTATTCCCTTTCCACTTTCTAATTTGTTTTGCAGAGGTGAAACAGCCCTGATTGAGGAAAACTGCAGAGGACCCACAGCAACTAGCGGGCACCCTGAGTGTATTTTCCAAGCAAAGACCCTGAAACTGTGCTACTTAACTGTTTCTGCAACAATTAGGTTAAACAGCCCTAATTGAGGAAAACTGCAGTGTACCCACAGCAACTGGTTGCCACCCTGGTGTACCCCCCAAGCAGAAACCCTGAATCCTGTGCTCCTGGACTGTTTCTACAACTATTAGGTCAAACAGCCATGTTTTAGGGTATCTGCAGAGGACCTACAGCAACTAGTGGGTACCCTTAGTGTATACTTCCCAAGCAAAGACCTTGAAACCTATGCTCCTTGACTGTTTCTGTAACTAATGTATGTTTATACACATAAAACTCCATTATACAGTTACATCTTGCCTCCTGTTTTTGGTTAATTGCATATCCCATGAGTTGTCAATTCTACCCCTACTAAACTGTTCAATTCCCACTTTTGCCAATCTCTCTGCTGGAAACTGCAGCTTCTAGCATATCACAATAACTCCCAAATAGGAATGCTAAAAAGATAATCTGAAGACGGTTGGTTTAACTTTCTAAGACAGACCTGGGAAACACCAGTCTGACTGACTGTTTCTACAGCTTCTTGCTTGAAAGGCGTACGTGGTTCTTCCCACTCCGTTCACCCTGTGGGCTCACGCTGCTCCCCTATCCTACCCCATTTCCCACCCACCACATTTCAATTTGATTTATACCCATAGACCACTCCTTACAATTGCCTTAAGCCACCTCCCACCACCCCTTTCACTTATCAAACTCCACTGCTCTAGCTACCTCTTAAAAGGCCTACTGCTAACGTCCCCTGGTAACAAATTAATTTACCAACTCCCTCTTATTTAATTAAACATGATCCCATCAACAGGGAAGTCCATTCTAAGACTTCTTACCTATGTATTCACCATAACCATCATACTCTTCCTCTCAGCCTTAACCCACTATCATGCCCGTCTTCATCTACATCTCATCAGTTCCTCTCACAAACAGACCTCATCCCTAAACAGTTATTTAGCCCCAATAAACATTATATGTACTCCACACCTCTTCTAACCTTCCCCCATCAATAATCACCATCACAAACTGCTTCCATCAACTAGTAAGTCCAACAACTATCTAATACACACTAAAATCATCATTAAAACTCAACAAACTATCTACACTAAAAAAAACTCAAGCTGTGGAGATATACACCCCAACCCAAGTCCAACCTCAAAAAGCATGCCAAATTCTAATCTAACCTACTCTCTTCTCCATAGGCATAAAACATCTCTTCTCATTATCAACCTAAATATGAGAAGTATCCTCAATAAGATCCATGACCTACATGTCCTACTAGCTCTGTATAAGTCAGACATTCTCCTTCTGTCTGAGACCTGGCTAAACCCAGATATTCACAATAATGAAATTACAGCTCCTGGGTATAATATCTACCATAAGGACAGAGTAAAAAAAGGAGAGGGGGTGTAGCTATAATGTACAGGAATCACCTTATCCTCAAACAACTTGATATCATCATCCCAGATAGCAATAATGCCAAATTCATTCTAAACAAATTCAAATTGAACCCCCAAAAATATATTAATATCATAGGAGGCTACATTCCCCCTGGAAACAATATTTCAATTATGGAAAACCTACTAGAATGGATCTCAAACTCTCTACCTCAAGAAAGCATCATATTAGGTAACTTTAACATAGATTGGCTCAGCTGTACTAGTCAGAATCCAACCACCCATGTTAACCTACATGGATTTTCCCAAGTCATTATATCCTCTGCTAGAAATGACAAAAGAACCGAACACTAGTCCATTCTCGACTGCATACTTACATCCCATCCTTCCCTTGCAGTCCAAGCTGGATGTCTTCCAGACTTGCTCAGTGACCACCAACCAACATATCTGCTAAGAAACAAAACTCCACATATGAGTCAAGTAACACATAAAGAAGTCAGGAACAAAAAGAAATTTAACCCCAGTGCCTTTAACAATGACCTAAATAGTTGCAACTGGACCCCTTTAAAACAACTAATACTTGATGATGCAGTGCAACACTTTAATTCAACCTTCCTAAACATTGTTAACCACTATGCTCCCCCTGAACCATAAGAATAAAAACTACACATGCCCCCTGGTTAACTAAGCCCACCAAAAAGGAACAAAGCATGGGATCAATATCACAAAAGCAAAACCCAAATAGTAAAGCAGAAATACTTAGAACTGTGCAACAAGGCCAAGAAACTCATCAAAATAGATAAAACCGACTATTACCAAAACCTACAAGAAAAATATGCCAAAACTCCCCCAAAATTCTGGGCTGCAATCAATTCGGTATTTCGGCCTGGGAAAAAGTACAGTTTTGTACCTACCATAAATGTAGATGTTCGAGTGCTAATACAGCTGCAGTAATCACATATGGGTTCTCTGCCGTCAGGCGGTCCCTCGGTCGGCCGAATTCCAAAGTCTTGGTCCGGCGTCGGTTGTTGTCGCTTCTTTCCTGACGTCAGTGCGACAGGGGTATATAAGACACAGCCGACGCCATATTCTTCAGTCTTTTCTTGCCCCAGATGTCAGGTGCCCCCAGAAGGAAGGCAATACATAAATTATATATAAAAATATATTCAAGCAATGCAATGTAATCAAAAAACAGTAGTTGCAAGCAAATACACCATAGGAGGATAACCCAAATTAGGTTGTAAGAGGAGGTGTTAGCCACTAGTCCTTTACCAAGAGGGGAAGGAGGGAGAGAAACCTGTACTGCAGCTGTATTAGCACTCGAACATCTACATTTATGGTAGGTACAAAACTGTACTATGTTCATCGTGCATACAGCCGCAGTAATCACATATGGGTAGAATCCCAAAGCTACGCACAGGGTGGTAGGCACTATGTGGGACTGGGGTGAGCCAGAATGCCCTGCAATACAGCAGTGGCAAAGCCTGCTCTAGTTTTGGAATATAAAGGCAGGTGGTAGTGTTTTGTGAAGGTATGCACAAAACTCCAAGTGGCTGCCTCCAAAATATCTTTGGTAGGAACTCCTCTGAGGAAGGCTGTAGAGGTAGCTGTGGCCCTGGTGGAGTGGGATCTGATGCCTGTAGGGACAGATTTCCCATGATAGGAGTAACAAAACCGTATGCAGTGGCCTATCCATTTTGAAATTGTCTGTTTGGTCACTGGCTTCCCTTGAGCTCCTACAGCATAGGACACAAAAAGTTGTTGTGATTTCCTAAAAGGCTTTGTTCTGTCCAAGTAATAACGTAGCTGTCTATGGATGTCTAAAGAGTGCAGCAGCCTTTCCCCTTTGTTTTGAGGATTGGGGTAAAAGGTAGGCAAGTGTATGGCTTGATTTAAAGCTACCCTGGATACCACTTTAGGCATAAATGATGGGTTGGTTCGAAGGGAAACCCTGTCCTGATGGAAAATTAGAAAGGGCTGCACAGCCATGAGGGCTTGCAGTTCCGAAACCCTACGAGCTGAGGTAATGGCCAGAAGGAAGGCTGTTTTCCAGGACAAATATTGCAAATCTGTAGAGGCAGCTGGTTCAAAGGGAGGCAATGTTAATTTTTCTAGAATATAATTAAGATCCCAGGCTGGGACTGGTTGTTTCCTCGGTGGTCTTATATTCCTAGCCCCTCTGAGGAACTGCCTTAAGAGTGGGTGAGAGAATAAGGGTGGCTCCGTGTTGAATTCTGCAGAAATGGCTGAGGCATGGATGTTTATGGAGGAAAATGAGAGTCCATTGTTCAGCAGCTAAGCTAGATACTGTAATACCTGAGGCAAATTTAGTTTTGTAGGGTCCTGGCCTTTTTTCTCATTCCAAGAGCAAAACCGTTTCCATTTTGCAGAGTAAGCCTTTCTAGTAGATTGCCTTCTGGCCTCCAAAATGACATCCTGTACCTCTTTGGAGAGTAAGGTCTGTTGAGGTGTTAAGGAATGTTCCATGCAGCGAGATTGAGTGATTTCAGCTGACTGTGAAGAGTTTTGTAGTTGTGCTGAGTCAGCAGAAGAGGCATTAGAGGTAGGGACCAGGGAGGAGTATGTGTTAGGCCCCTCAGGAGTGGGTACCAGTGCTGTCTTGGCCAGTCTGGAGCAATCAGTATCATCTTCGGTCTGTCTGCTCTTGCTTTCAAGAGCACCTTGGGCAGAAGAGGCAGAGGTGCGAAAGCGTACACTGTCCATGTGTCCAACTGAATGAAAGGGCATCCACTCTCCAGGCCTTTGGATGGAAGGTCCTTGAACAAAACTTTTCCAATTGATGATTCCTGTGGGATGCAAAGAGATCTATGTCTGGCCATCCCCACGCTTGGATTATCTGTGCAAACACCTGAGGATGCAACTTCCATTCGTGCGGATCTGTCATATTTCTGCTTAAACTGTCTGCCAGCGTGTTTTCCAAACCTGGCAAGTATTGTGCTTGAAGTTCCATTTGCCATTCCAGAGCCAAGTTCCAAAGTGTCATGGCTAGTCTGCACAGGGGGTATGAATGTGTTCCTCCTTGTTTGTTTATGTACCACATTACTGTGGTGTTGTCTGTTCTTATTAATAATTGACCTGGATGCAGGAGGTCCTTGAATGCTGTAATTGCATTTATCGCTGCTAGCATTTCTTTTTGGTTGATGTGAAGGTGCTTTTCCTTTTGGGACCATTTGCCCTGAATGCACTTGTCTGTCATGTGCGCCCCCCAGGCATAATCTGAGGCGTCTGTTGTGATGACTTGATTTGCTTGAGGCTTGCAGAATGGAAGGCCCGTGTTTGCTTGACATGCTTGGGCCCACCATAGAAATTCCTTTTGCAAACATGGAATTATTGGTATTATTGTTTCCAAATTGTGGCCGTGCTGAGACCATAGGTTTTTTAGGTACCATTGAAGTTTTCTCATATGCAACTTTGCACATGGGATTAAAAGAATGCAAGATGCCATGAAGCCCAGAGTCTGCAGGATTTTCCTTGCAGTAAGCCTGGTATAATTTGCTAGAATTTTGAAGTACTGAGTTAGTTGCCCCTGTTTTTCTGGCATAAGGTAGGCCATCTGGGTGTTTGTGTCCAAGTTGGCACCCAGGAAAGTTATTTTCTGAGATGGTGTCAGCCTGGATTTCTCTTTGTTGATTGTGTATCCCAGAGAATTCAGTAACCGTATTGCATAAGCCAGATGTTCCAGAAGTTTGTGCTTGCTGTCCGCTTGGATCAGGCAGTCGTCCAAATAAGGGTAAATTTGTATCCCTTGAAGTCTGCAGTAGGCGATTACTAATGCCAGACATTTCGTGAATACTCTGGGCGCAGTAGATAAGCCAAAGGGCAATGCAGAGAATTGATAGTGGATTGAACCTGCAAGAAATCTGAGGTATCTTCTGCAGCTTTGTCTGATTGGGACATGCAGGTATGCCTCCTTGAGGTCCAATGTTACCAGCCAAAACCCCTTGCCCAGCATGGGAAGAAGCTGCTGTAATGTGAGCATCTTGAATTTTGGTACGAGTAGAAATGTATTTAGGATGGATAAATCCAAAATGGGTCTCCAGTCGGTTCCTTTCCTTGGTACCAGGAATAGTCTGGAATAAAAACCTTGACCTTGTTCGTGAGTAGGTACCTCCTGAATAGCTTTCATGTCCATGAGTTTTGAAATTTGTATTTGTGCCTCTGCCCTTTGATTGTGTGGCAGGTTTGGCATGCCTCTCATTTTTGGAAGAGTGTGAAAATGAAATCTGTAGCCTCTGTTTATAATGTCCAGGATCCATTTGTCTGTTGTGATAATATGCCAATTTCTTGTAAATAATGCCAGCTTTCCTCCCAAGGGAGCTGCCAGCTGAGACATGCTTGGCATGAAAAGGAGGAAGTCATTGGGTTTGTTTTCTGTATTGTTGTGCACTGTCCTCGCCACCTCTTGGTGCTGGAGTTTGCCATTGTCTGCCTCTATATGATCCTTGGGATTGTCCTCTGCCCCTTGTGCGCCTGTATCTGCCTCTTTGGGGCTTGTCCATGGCTGGAAAGGACCAGTTTTTAGAAGGCCAATTTCTGCTAAAACGAGGTGGTTGTACCTGTAGAAAAGCCTTGACAGTTTGCATAGATTTAGCTTTTTCTTCCATTTTACGTAGTATCTCCTCAGCATTAGTACCAAATAGTACATCCTTTTGTAAAGGAGCATCTAGTAGTTTAGCTTTAACATGATCAGGCAAGCTTTGTTTCCTAAGCCAAGCATGTCTACGAATGACTGATCCTGTAACAGCAGCTCTACTTGAGGCCTCTAAGGCATCATAACCACATTGTAAGGTGTGTTTACCCACTTGTTCTGCACTATGCATCATATCCTGCAATTCCTTCAAATCTGGTTGTTCAGGTTGAGGCATTTTATTTCTTAATTGAGATAACAGAAACTGCTGGTATTTAAGCATATGGAACTGACAATTTAAGGCCCTCATGGCTAGGGTGGCCGAGGTGTATACCTTTCCCCCCCACCTTTCTAAGGATCTAGATTCTCTTTCGGAAGGTAGTGGATTCTTGGCAGTATAGGCCTTCATTCCCTTGGGGCCTTGAGAAATGGTTTCAGGGTCAGCATTATGGCTTTTGAAAAGAAAATGGTGAGAGTTAGGAACTCTTTAGTACCTATCAGGTTTGACTGGAGCAGGAGACAGGGAATCCGGAGTAAGACAAGCCTCCGAGTAAACATCATCAAGTATGTCCAAGACAGGAGGTATAGCCAGCGGTCTGTGTTGAGGTAACAAAAGAAATTCCCTAAGCCTTTTCTTGGAATCAGAAAAGTCTTGGCCTTCCCAATGGAAGTGCTCCCTCAAGGTGTGCAAGGTTTCCCCAAAAGAGAAATCCTCTGGGGGAGATACAGAAGGAATGGACTGTTCTGCATCCGAATCTTCATAAGGGGAGTACGAGTGCTCCTCTACATCAGAATGTTCTGAGAAAATGGGGCCCTGTTCAGAAGAAGGAGAATCTTCCTCCACTCTGGGTCTCTTGTCTGGAGGGGGTTGGGAACCCCTGATAAGGGTAATCAAATCCTCAGCCATTTTAAGCATCTGCTTTTTAGGCATGGGGCCTGGGAATGGGCCCTGAGAAACAGGCCTCTTGGGATGCATGGCTGATTTGGACTTAGTAAAGGCCTTAATGGAAAAGGAAGATGAGGGCCTAAAGACACCCTGGGTGGAAGTGGACCTGTCCACATTAGGAGACTCAACACTCACAGTGGCTTCGGTGGTTGTAGTCTGAGTAAGGGCCGAGGCACCTGCGATCTCGGGTACAGAAGACACCGCCAAAGAAGTGTCGTCAGTAGTCAGGGACTGCAAAGGCGTCTCGCTGAGAACCGGGTCACGTGCAGTGGGTTTTGGCGTGGTGTCGGTGGAGACCGCGGACCTCGCGTGTCGGTCCTTGTCCTTGCGTTTTTTGGACAAAATGGTAGTCAGAGTCTCCGACGACATTTTATAATCAAAGGCTTTACCAAAATAATGTTGGGCGAACTCCACCCGACGCTTAATCGTGCGTTTATTGAAGGAAGCACAAAAGCGACAGCCAGAGACGTTGTGGTCTTGGCCTAAACAAGGTATGCAGAGGGAATGGAAATCCTTATGCGGTATTTGCTTCCCACAAGAAATACATTTGTTAACTTTGTCTGACATCGGTCTGAGGCAAGAAAGGTTTCCCCAACGGGGTACTTAGCTTTAAAGAAGACTTCGGTTTCCAATTTTTCGTAAATTCAGGAGCTGGCCGACCGGCACTTGCGAACTGCTTCTGCTTCGGGCACCGCGCGGCAAAAAAGACTGAAGAATATGGCGTTGGCTGTGTCTTATATACCCCTGTCGCACTGATGTCAGGAAAGAAGCGACAACAACCGACGCCGGACCAAGACTTTGGAATTCGGCCAACCGAGGGACCGCCTGACGGCAGAGAACCCATATGTGATTACTGCAGCTGTATGCACGATGAACATCTACTACCCCCACATCCAAAATTGGTAACGTTCACAGTAATATTCCCACACAGTTTAACAAATACTTTACTGAGACTATCCAGGCCCTAGTTAATAACCAAATTAACGCCACTCATCCAACCCCAGCAGAGATACCAACCATAATGGTAACACAAACTAGCGACTCACACTTTAGCTTTCAACCAGTATCTATCAAAACCATCCTAAAACTCGTCCAAAATCTCAAACCTACCACCCTATCTGCAGACAACATAACTGCAGAATACGTCCAAATAGCAGCAACTGCTATTGTCTATCCTGTCACTATTTCATCAACAGATCAATCACAGAGTGCAAAATACCCCAGCTATGGAAAACTTCCCATATAATCCCACTACACAAAGGAGGTAACTCCTTTGAACTCAATAACTATTGCCTCATTGCTATCTTACCGCCCTTATCCAAAATCCTAGAGAGGGTCATACACACTCCACTTATGAATTACGTCCTTGAAAACAAACTGCTATCCAAAAGCCAGCACGGCTTCAGACCCTTCCCACAGTACATCCACTGCACTTATTTCTTTCACCAATACCATTAATTATCAGAAATCAAGAACAACTTGTCTCAGCCATATTTTTAGATTTATCGAAA
Source organism: Protopterus annectens (assembly GCF_019279795.1). Taxonomy (NCBI): domain Eukaryota; kingdom Metazoa; phylum Chordata; order Ceratodontiformes; family Protopteridae; genus Protopterus; species Protopterus annectens. The sequence goes on from NC_056737.1 coordinate 297,530,763, forward strand.
GCTTTCGACATGGTCAACCACAGTAGACTCTTCAACTTACTCTCTACCCTTAACCTCAGTACCTCCTCCATCACATGGTTTAAGAGCTGTCAGGTCGGCATCAGGCGGTAAAATGACGAAACCAACCATCACCCCTACTACCAGTTTCCTTAGGAGTAACTCAAGGGTCTATCCTAGGTCCATTACTCTTCACTCTATTCACCAATCAACTCCCATCCTCCATCCCCAGGGCCAATGTTATTCAGTATGCTGATGACAGCACTATCATATGTGCAGCCACCACTCCAGACCTCCTTCTCTTACAAAAACAAAATGCTTTCTCACTAGAAGAAACCTGGTTCTCTAACCATCAGCTTATTCTCAACCATAATAAAACTAAGCTACAACTTTTTTCTTCCCATAAAACCGCCCACCTAGCTGTCAATTTCTCAATCACCTCTAACAACAAAACTGTAATTATCCCAACTACCCACACCAAACATTTAGGCATTGAAACTGATAACCTTAGATTTGACATCCACACTGCCCAAACCATCAAGAAAGTACATAAAAAGCTAGGTCTGCTCTATCGTAACAATTTCTCTCTAAACAATCTAGAATCACAGTAGCCAGGACACATCTATTATCTACTCTTCTCTATGCTTCCCCAGTACTAGCCAACCTTCGTAAATCTGATCTTAACAGGCTAGAATCCTGTTACAACAAGATAGCTAGATTTGCCACTGAATCTACATATAGAACACATCACCGTATAGCCCTTAAAAAAACTAAACTGGTTAGAACTCCTTCAACTATTGCAACTCAATCAACTGTCACTAGCACATAAGCTATACCACCACACAGACAATGTCCCAGCCCTCCAACATCTTATACAACCTTACACCACAAAAAGAATTTTGAGATCTAATACCCTTAACCTTCTTGAGGTCACCAATTACAAAAACGAAGCAGGGAAATCTTTCTATAGCTACTGTATCTCCAAACTCTGGAACTCTCTACCAAATCACCCTCACATCCAATACCTCCACTACTCAATTTGAAAAACTCCTCATAATCCTTCTTTCTAACAAATGGCTACGCTCCTGTAACACCCCTGGGTAAAGACAAAGATACTAAAAACTACTCTTCTCATCAAGTTTCTAATTTTTTATGCTACCTTTTGAAAGCATTACAACTTTATAAAGTTACTGAATTTCTAAGAAATAGATCCATAGTTAATACTAAACTACTATGTAAAAATGTCCTAGGAAGTATAATCACATAGTTCTGTAAATTCTTATTAATCCTTCTATATTTGCTTTGTATACTATTGTATTGTTTATATGTTACTGCATTGTATGTAAAATTGAGTTTTTCTCCTCGGGCCTCCGCTGTAAATGGACATGTGTCCAGTCGGACTTTCCTGGTCAACAAATGTAAAATAATAAAATAAATAAAATATGGCTGAACACAGAAATTTTGAATGCTTCTTCAAGATAAATAAGAATAGTGAAGCAGAAAATCCAAACTATCTTCTACATGGCAGGGTTCCCTCATGCAGGGTGTAGTCTGCCTGCATCACTGTTATCGAACATAATTAACTCCGGGGATATTGCTCTTTAAGGGAAGGAGAAAAGTGAGTTAACCTTCTTCAGCCATCCTGTTTCGTTCTGAAATGTCTTTCGAGTTTTTTTTTTTATTTGGCAAGATGTTGGATTCCCTAACATACCTTATAACTGAATTATCTTTGTATCATGTTATAGTTATTTACTTTTACCACCTATGTTGCATACCACTTTCATACACAATAAAGGCTGCACATCATGCAAATAGCTATATTCCATACATTCCCAACATATAATGCCAGATGCAAGTCTTCCTGTTAAAGAACTTGCCTTGTACGTTACTAACATGCTATCTGGCACACAACAGCTGGCAATGTAACACAAAGATCTCCATAAGGAAAACATTATACAATTTCTTATTTGTAAAGAGGTAGTACAATACGAATGTGGTGAAACTTGAGGCTAGTTCTACTTCAGTTTCATAAAATTTAGTCTTCCATCAAATCTGACATATCCTCTCTCTGTATTAGTGAAATCTCTGTCCAGATACACAAACTTCTGCAGTCATATGCCGTTTATCTTCACTCCAGGATTAAGACAAATGAGATTATCAAAACCCCATCCCCTTTCCATTCAACTCTCTGCATCTGACAAGTGCAGAGCTATTTGTTTTGTTTGACATTAATATTTTCTAACATTAATCTCTTCCCTTCAATTGCAGCTCTCAATAAATGCTTATCTTAGAAATGCTTTAAATATTCAAACAAAACACTCTCTTGTTCCTGCTTCAATTCAGATCTCTTTCTGAACTTTGCAGTCCTGAACTCTTTCCTCTCTGGTTTAATTCTCATGGTGTCTCTTCAGCAATGTCTAGTAACACAACGATTTAATGTTCTCTGACAGATGCTATTCATTGAAGATTCTCTTCACAAACTGCCAAATCAAAGAAAAATGTGTCAACAGGTTATGAGAGAAAAAAGTTGAGCTATGAAAACCAGTATAGTTTTTTGGCATAGCTCTCCCCAGTTTGTAAACAATTAGCCGAATCCAATGACATGGAATATTTATTTTTTATTTTACATTTGATTACCGGGAAGGTCCGACTGGGCTAGTAGCACGTTTTTAGCGGAGGCACAGGGAGAAAAGCTCCAAAAAATGTAATAAGTTCAAACAGTAGAAACATTAGATGAGCATAATAAGCTGCATGCATAATTATACATAGAATTTAAAAGGGAACATAAAGAGCGAAGTATTATACATGATTATACATAGGTTTGAATAGTATCATAAGTTATTTGCTTCAGTGGATTAATAGAGAAGTTGACTATTAAAACAGCAGTACATTTATATGCAGTACAGTTAATGTATGATTTCACATAGTTGGTTCAAGGAAGGAAATACATTATTTTGTTTTAAAAGAACTGTAGTTAGGAGTAGTAGGAAGTTAGGCTAGCATTTTGGTGGAGTGACAGAGGAAGTAGCTTGTATGGACTGATCTGAGAAAAAGAAAAGTGGGTAGGATGGGGTATGTATTAAATTATCCTTTGGTAGTACAGGAGCATTGCCAATTGTTGTATAGGTGTTCCTTGAGCAGAAGTTTAAAAATGGTGGTAGAGGTAGTGTTGTTTGTGTGTTGAGGTGTGGAGTTCCAGGATTTTGCTATTTGGTTAGAAAACGGGTAAATTATAATCTTGCAAGCTATTCTTCAAAATGCACTCCAAATTTAGCCACATAACCTTAAGGAAAACAAAATTCTGTCCCAATATCTGCAGTACAGCAAAATTACTTCTTTTTCTTATTTATGCACATTTTTAAGTGTTTTTGACAACAAGTACAGATACACATGTCGTGACGTAATGTGATGTAATGTAACAGATGCCTGTTTGGATTTCTTTATACAACATGCTCAGTCTAGGCCCTTTCATAGATCAGTCTCACCAGATGTGATAACCAGTGAAAATACTCTGGAATAAACTACCTATCTATATCAAACAAAGCTCCTCATTAGCACTCTTCAAGAAAATCTTGATGATTGGATGGGAGATAGGAAATCCACCCTGGGGATCACTTCTGTGGCTCTGCTTGACAGGGGCACAGGAAAATAATTTTCTTGGGTGGCAAAAGCCAGGGTAGTATTTGGCTAGGCTTATATAGGCCCTAGGGCCAATAGCCTAGTACCTACCTATGAACCAAATGTGATAACCAGTGAAAATACCCATCATGAGCCTGTGTAACCAAATCACAAACACATACTATACTAGACTCACAGCTCATAAAAGCTTGCAAAAATGTTGGGGGAAGACAAACAACCCAAATTCTACTTCAATGATATGTAGTTAAATGCACTAGGCTGGAAAAAGCTGCGGAAAACAAAACAAACAGCAATCAGGGAACACTAGAAGCAAGTGGTATTGCTTTGTGACTATACCAGAGTTGATCTTCAGATGGTAAATGTGACTACAATACTGATCCCTGGACCAACTTGAAACCGATTTGGCCCCTCATAACAAATGACTGATCAGATCATTTTAATTTTTTGCTGTCAACTTTTCAGCTGCTAACATCTTTATAGCTGTGGCCATACTCAGAGGCTGTAAGAGTCTAAAGAGCATGACTTGATTCCTTCTACCTGTCTGACACATTTCAAATATACATTCCTTTCATAATGTACCCCTGTATTCATAATATTGCTTACTCTATCTCATTTTCTACTTTAAGTGTAAACCTTCAGTTTTCCATACTAAAGACTGTCATATGCCCACAATAATTTCTTCCCAGGTCAGTAGGAGATGGGTAGTTGCATGCTTTACTCACCTCACTATTCTGCACAAATTCAGTGATACCCACTCTTCTCTATTCATTTTTTACCCCAATGCATTAGCCCCTTTATTACCAGTAGTAGATTACTCTGCTACCCCCTTCTCCCCCTAAGTCACTACTAACTTTTTCATCTATGTTACGCTGCTTTCATTGCCAAGGATGATTTTGCCTTCCCTCGTGAATCTGAAATGCTGTAATCCCATTTTAAGGAAAACAGACCAGCCAAGCATAACAACAACTGAATAATAACCCATACACATGTCCCTTTCAGAAAGTGCTGCACACAAAATAATTTCATCACGTTTTGTGAGCCCTAAACATCTTAATAACTATAGTAATAATACTATGCACACAAGATGTACATGTAATGTGCTTATCTGAAAGTGCCCTGTCAGATAATACAACCTACCCTTACATGTCATCTGCTATATATACACCATTTTACGAATATGGTCTTAAAGTTCTAGGTTTCTGCAAAGAGGTATTACTGCAAATGTTACAAAACAACATTCTAAAACTCATCTGGACATTTGGTAATATACTACACTGCTACACAAATTTTAAACTTACTGCATAAATCTTTCTCTTAAAAACACTAAAAGTTATTAGGAACTTTGCACCTGCTATCATCATGTTCTGTACATTTAATACAAAACCTGGATAAGAAGTATATCTAGGTATATCAACATACACCACCCATACTAGAAGTTATTACTGTGTAGTTTACACAAAACCACTAAAGCAGATGTATCCCTGACTATACATAAATGCTTTGGATGCTTCATAGTAGCTGTTACTGGTAAAATGAGGATGACTGTGGCATTTACCTAATAGACAATCAAAAAGGAAATGCCCTCCTAACTCTTCACATTTAATCATAAGCACATCAACTCAGGAAAGGAATGCATCAGGTTACAACCATGAAAGAAAATAAGAAATGTCCATATGTGCAGTGGTACACTGACCCAGAGGTGAGTGTTACTGCCCCACAGTACTTGGTTCTCAGCTGTAGTTCCATCTGTATGGAATCATCGCCACTGTGTTTGCATGTGTCTTTATGCGGTGGCCTGACACACTGTAGGTGAAATGGTGATCCTCCGAAGTGCACACAGGGGTGTGTATGTGTGTGATTATGTAAGCATGCATGCACATGTGCATTCTGTAATATACTGCTATCATACATAGGACTTCTTTCACAGCCATGTACCCAGTGAGTGAATATAGGCTCCAGCAACTGTAATACCAAAATGGATTAATATGGCAATATCACAAAATGAAATAATGAATGACTTCCTTATATTCCTCAGCTAAGCAGTACACCTTAGATTTGTTATGCCCAGTAACTACTTACAGACACAACAGGCTGGACCGTTACCCTTCGTACTGTGAGTAATAAGTTGTCTTTTTACCCAACAGCCATAGCAATGTAGCAGGTGCTTAGATAACTCTCACTTTCACTTTGCAGGAAACAAAAAAGAAAAGAAAGCATCACATCTAATTTCCATTCTAACTAGAATGTGGACTATCCAAGTTAACCTAACAGTTTCCTCTGTAAAAAAATAAATAAATAAATAAAAGCTGAATTCGAGCCAGGAAGAAGGACTGCAATAAAGCCAATTAGAACATGCACCATGGCACTGGGACTGAATGAAAGTAGCATGTGACATGTGTGATGCCCCTGCACTGGACCAGTAATCAAGGAGCCTCAATCCTCACCACTGGTAACAGTGGGGGACGTATACACTGGGACAATGCCAATTACACACACAGTAAAGTGCAATTTCCCTTAAGAACACACAGAGAACACAGTCAGTCTGGGAATGCTTTCTTTCTCTTTCTCTAGATCCTCAATAAGACTCCCCACTGGCACAGCTATAAGGTTAAGATCTCAGCTTGAGGGATCAAGCCAAGACCTCCAATACCCACTCTGTCCAACCAGTGCTTCATGTCCCTGCCCAAGTAGCTGACACCCACACACACTTTGAGATTTGATTTATATACAAACACACACACACACACACACACACACACACACACACACACACCTGGAGAAGGCTGGCACAGGTTTACCAGCTATGCTCCCTTCTGCCCAGACTATAAGGTAGTTTCCACTGCCACCAACTCCTACTTATCAGCTACTATACAGCCCTTACAAATGGTGTCCAATCCTACTGTGTAATGTTATTATTAATCCAAATGGTAGTTTTGACCAAGACTTGCAAGGCTATTTAGGAGAGGCCTGTACAGTGTCACCAAATACTTAAGCAAGTACTCTAAGAGCTTAAATATGTTTAACAAATATCAGCCACAAAGCCAGTTTTGATTTCAATATATTTAATAAATAATAAAAGAACAAGGCAATACTCAGAAAACAAACACAGTTACTTCAGAGGTCAAAATCACAGGAAATATTTTAAAACAACATTACAGAACAGTCTCAAATAAATACAGAAAACATCTAAACTAATTGTTACTATATTCCTGTCTATATCTAAGAGAGATACTATGCTCTAAATCTTACTTACATAACAACAAGCAGGCAGAAGTGCAGATGATGATGATAACTGGATGTTTCCAGGCCAAAGACAAAATACAAAATCTGCAGTATCTCTGAGAGAGTTTTTAAATTTATATCACATTTTACTGCTGGGTTAGACTGGGTGACATCATTTTGTGTCACCGGACTTCAGTTCCCAGATTAAACCAGAAACTAATAGGATTTAATATGTCTGTGTGAGAAATACATATCTTGCAGATGTTTACTCAGAACTGTGTAGCTGCTAGGAAGTCATAAAGCTATAAAGCACTTTTTATACTCTAAACCTAGTAACTACTTCTCTCCAAGACAATAGAAAAAAATTCTAGCTCTAGACATCCTGTCTCCTTGCTGCACTGAAACAAACTTTTATAGCACATTGTAAAGCACTTGATTTTACCTTATTTTCTTGAAGTTTTGTAAGTTAATCTTCTATGTTCCAGCAGGGTATGCTGTGGTTACATTCTTGAAGCTCAGTAACATACAAACCTGTTCAACATACACTTCTGTACCAGTAGTTTAATATACACATAACATATAGTTCTCTTACATTTGTAAGACAAGCATATAAATCATGTTGATATTCACAAATGACATACGATTATTTACAAAATTCCAGATAGCTGGGCTGGCAGTATTTCCTTCTGCTACATTTCTATAAAAATCATATTAATATTTAGAAATTACACACATTTATTTACAAAATTACAGCTAGCTGGGCTGGCAGCATTTCAGTTTGTCACAACATGTTCAAAGACTGATTAGGGCTTTGAGATGTGTTTGTGTATTACTAGAGAAGAAATAAGCTGCTGAAATCAGTATGTCCAAATGCAACACAGGTACTTTTTTCAGTTATAATGAAATAAGACTTGTTAGTATGAAGATATTTGGGGCCAGGCTCTGGGTTTCTGTGTGCAAGCTAGTGATCAACAACTCTTCCACCAATTCCTGTCATGAGTTAATCAATCATCAAAGACTGTGTGTGTGTGTTTGTGTGTGTGTGTGTGTGTGTGTGTGTGTGTGTGTGTGTGTGTGTGTGTGTGTGTGTGTGTGTGTGTGTGCATGTGTGTGTGTGCATGAATAAATGAAACAGGCAGAAATACAACAAAACTAGTTTACCTGATCACAGACAAATCCTGGAGGTATACTCTGTTAGAAAGTGGTTAGATTAGAAGAGCAGGAAGACAGTTTGTCTCTTACCACTACTGACACCAATCAATGACAAGATTGCCACAAAATGCATATGTCAGTGTATCTGTCAGCAAAGCAAGGTGAAACACAATACTTACAGCCAGAACAGCTTCCACATTATCACCAACATTAGCATGCCTCCAGTCAGAAACTGTTTATTCTTGGGGTATGGTTGGGGAGGCCATGTGCAAAGCAACTCACCACTGTTGTCACTGTCCTTTGATTAAAGTTATATTATCATCGATATGGACTGTTGTGATTAAAACTATATGACCATTAGTTTTGTTCAGTGGTGACTAGAATGCTATTCTAAATACTCACTTTGATAGATCATACATGCCACAGGAAATATGCCTATCATGAAAGGGATGGGAAGTTATTGCAACTTTTATTATCCAAAGAAAATTTAATTGGTAGGTAGTGTGTTAAAATCCCTTCTAAAAATTACAAATATATCACTTACAGCTAGACTAAGTATACATGCTTTTTCTATGTCAACTGATTTTCATTTTATATTTAAAGCTCATATATTAATCACTTGGCATCATTTATTAATCACTTGGCAATTAATGTTTTTGTCTATCAAACTGGAACGTAAGATAATGAAAATATATTGAGCATATCTTCTAACAGGTTCAAATCTGAAGAGTTATGCCACATTATAAAAAAATGCAATTTGAATGTACTGGTATGCTAATCTTGACACAACAAACTCCTTTAGAGACAAATGGGACAGGTTTCAATTGACCATATACAGTTGCATACAATCTATTAATATTTAAAATGCAACAGGAAAATGACTGAGATTAAGTTTCTAGATCAGCAGGTTGAGGTTATGACTCTGTCACGAAAGGAGATGCTACCAAGCCCAGCTATCTTAAATTTTGTAAATAAGTATTTGTGAAAATCAACATGACTCATATGCTTGTATTAGAACTGTATGTCATATAAGATGGCTTATATAGACGTGTGCTGAAGAGGTATTTTACAAAGTGTTGTAAATCCCAAAAGTTATGACCAAGGAACAACCATAAGGCAGCAGCTTTTCCAGTTTTAGAAGCATTTAAAATACACTTGTAAGTAGTAGATACGTACTCTGATTTTATAAAAATCCGACAGTTTATTACAAAGGCACCAGGTAAACGCTTTCACTACAGCTTCATCAGACCATTAAATTTTAAAATCCTTTCATTGCTTTATATATTAGTCACATGTTAAAATTAATTATCCAATTTAGTATCTTAAAGCTAAACTGTCACTATGTGCACTATTGAATACTTCCATAAAACATAAACATATTGCAAAGTGATAATCTATCTACACATGTTAAATACTGTACAGTGGATGGCTCCTAGATACTTTATTACATATATTACATATAATAGTAGCTTTAAAAATTGCAGGCTGCAAATGCATTCTATGAAATATTGTGTTAGTGGGCATTCGCCATATATTCTACTCAATATTCACAAGAAGCATACTTTCCTCAAAAAATCTTTTACACAGCCTACTCATACATATTGCATGGGTATTATAAATCTTCCAGCCTTGTTGCTAATATACTATACAATTCATTATATCAGATTCTACTTCTGGAGATATATTTTTTGAGATGTATAAATATGTAATATATACGTATATTCACAACTGTTACTAATATTTATACTATATGTAACCCCTATATGAAATAGATCAACAAACGCATGAAGTAAAACAAGATAAAATAATACAAGATAAAATAATGACTATCGTCAATAGATGCATATAACCATTGTTATATATAAAGTTCATGGTCCTGATATCAATTTATAATTACTTGTATTTGGCGATCAAACGCCTAGATTTTAATAAGGGTCTCAGTGAGGCTCTCTGATTGAGGCCCCTGCCCTTATCTGCTCTCATTTTCATAATCCAGTTAATTTCCCTTTTTTCAGTGTTGTTCCTTATATCACCTTCCCTTACCATACGGATGATGGTATTAATGACCATGAAACGAAAGACATGTTCCTCCCCACGTGCCATGATATGTTTGGCCAATGCGTTGGTACTATGGTCTATTCTAATTGCATAAAGATGCTCTCTAATTCTAGTCCGGAAGGTCTATATATATTATATAGATTATATAGTGATTCCAATATTAATTCTACTTATAAAATGTATAATAGAAGTAATTTAAATATTAATGAAAGGAAAGCATTAAAGAGGTTAAAACAGGATCAAACAGCAGTATTTAGACCAGCAGATAAAGGCGGGCCCTTGGTAGTTATGGATAGGACAAAATATCATGATACCATGAAGAATATGCTAAGTAATGACGCAGTTTATGCCACTATTGACAAGATAGGACTAGAAAAGATTAAGTCAAATATATACAATACGATAGTAGAGCTAGTTAACAGCCATATTATTAGTACAGAATTAGCAAGTTTTCTTGAAGTGGAGTATCCCATGATTTCAGCTATACAAGGTCTCCAAAGATGGGACCAACCCTCCCATGAGACCTACTGTCTCTGGTAGGGGATGGAGTACGGAATCCTTCTCATTATATGTAGAGGGACACCTTAGACCAATTATACATAAAAATAGAAATATACTTAAGGATACTAAACAATTTCTGTTGAATTTATACGGATTTTTTAATGGAACTGATATGAAGTCCAATATGGTGTTTGTAACTTTAGATGTGCAATCCTTATATACCATCATTCCTAATGCCTTGGGTATTACCCACATTAAAATGTATTTGATTAAACATAGCGAATACACAGAGCAAAAATTTGATTTATTATGCATGTTCTTGGAAATCATATTAGAGAACAATGTTTTTGTGTATGAGGATGAAATATACATTCAACGTGAAGGCGTAGCCATGGGCACATCTTGTGCCAGCAGCTACGCCAACATGTTTCTGGCTATGTGGGAAGAAGATAATTTATTTCCCAATAAATGGTATCAAGAGAGTATTCCTTTCTATTGACGTTTTGTCGATGATATATCTTTTTTATTATTTTTTTCATATGGGAAGGTAATTTAATGGAATTAGAGAGATGTGTGGAATATATGAACAACATGACTACGTATCTTAAGTTTACATCTAATTACTCAGGTACAAGAATTGAGTTTTTAGATGTATTTGTAGAGAGAATAATGAACATACACATCAACATGGAGGTTTATAGGAAGAAATGCTACAGAAATACCCTCCTTCATCGACAGAGCATGCATCCCCCTTATATATTTAATAACATCATAAAGGGCCAAAGCATTAGGATATCACGTCTTAATGCTACAGAAGAAGGATACCAACAGGAAATAGAAGCATTTAAGGGTAGACTACTTAAACGAGGATATAAAGAACCAGAGGTAGACGCAGGAGTACAAAATGTGCACCCACTAAGAGATAGTATAGGTGCACCTTATTACTCTGCGCGGAACCCTGAGTCCACACAATATAAAAGCAAAATACCTTCCTTGAAAATCTCTTTGTATTACACCAGTGATAACAAAAATATTAGGAACCTAATAAATAATCATTGGTGTATACTTACAATTGATCCACAACTAAAAGATATAGTAGGGGATAAACCCAGATTTCAATACAAGAATAAATTTAATCTTAAAAGGCTTTTATGTCATCCAGTAAATAATATAAGCCATACAGACTATGTAGGGACAAGTCCATGTGGGAGATGTAATTTTTGTATACATATTGAAGTAGAAGATGAGTTTATACACCCAGACACAGGCCAGTCTTTTAAATTTCATGTAAATGCAGACTGTAGTAGTACCCATGTGGTGTATTTGGCCGTATGCCAAGAATGCCTCTCATTCTATGTCGGGAAGACCAATAGGACCTTCCGGACTAGAATTAGAGAGCATCTTTATGCAATTAGAATAGGCCATAGTACCAACGCATTGGCCAAACATATCATGGCACATGGGGAGGAACATATCTTTCGTTTCATGGTCATTGATACCATCATCCCTATGGTAAAGGAAGGTGATATAAGGAACAACACTGAAAAAAGGGAAATTAACTGGATTATGAAAATGAGAGCAGATAAGGGCAGGGGCCTCAATCAGAGAGCCTCACTGAGACCCGTATTAAAATCTAGGCATTTGATCGCCAAATACAGGTAATTATAAATTGATATCAGGACCATGAACTTTATATATAACAATGGTTATATGCATCTATTGACGATAGTCATTATTTTATCTTGTATTATTTTATCTTGTTTTACTTCATGCGTTTGTTGATCTATTTCATATAGGGGTTGGCCGTATGCCAAGAATGTCTCTCATTCTATGTCGGGAAGACCAATAGGACCTTCCGGACTAGAATTAGAGAGCATCTTTATGCAATTAGAATAGGCCATAGTACCAACGCATTGGCCAAACATATCATGGCACATGGGGAGGAACATATCTTTCGTTTCATGGTCATTGATACCATCATCCCTATGGTAAAGGAAGGTGATATAAGGAACAACACTGAAAAAAGGGAAATTAACTGGATTATGAAAATGAGAGCAGATAAGGGCAGGGGCCTCAATCAGAGAGCCTCACTGAGACCCGTATTAAAATCTAGGCGTTTGATCGCCAAATACAGGTAATTATAAATTGATATCAGGACCATGAACTTTATATATAACAATGGTTATATGCATCTATTGACGATAGTCATTATTTTATCTTGTATTATTTTATCTTGATTTACTTCATGCGTTTGTTGATCTATTTCATATAGGGGTTACATATAGTATAAATATTAGTAACAGTTGTGAATATACCTATATAGTACATATTTATCCATCTCAAAAAATATATCTCCAGAAGTAGAATCTGATATAATGAATTGTATAGTATATTAGCAACAAGGCTGGAAGATTTATAATACCCATGCAATATGTATGAGTAGGCTGTGTAAAAGATTTTTTGAGGAAAGTATGCTTCTTGTGAATATTGAGTAGAATATATGGCAAATGCCCACTAACACAATATTTCATAGAATGCATTTGCAGCCCGCAATTTTTAAAGCTACTATTATATGTAATATATGTAATAAAGTATCTAGGAGCCATCCACTGTACAGTATTTAACATGTGTAGATAGATTATCACCTTGCAATATGTTTATGTTTTATGGAAGTATTCAATAGCATACATAGTGACAGTTTAGCTTTAAGATACCAAATTGGATAATTAATTTTAACATGGACTAATATATAAAGCAATGAAAGGATTTTAAAATTTAATGGTCTGATGAAGTTGTAGTGAAAGAGCTTACCTGGTGCCTTTGTAATAAACTGTCGGATTTTTATAAAATCAGAGTACGTATCTACTACCTACAAGTGTATTTTAAACGCTTCTAAAACTGGAAAAGCTGCTGCCTTATGGTTGTTCCTCGGTCATAACTTTTGGGATTTACTGCACTTTAATTTTACTTGGCCAGGAAGCATTTGTTCCGTTGAGTGCGGTTATATTTATTGATTTTACAAAGTGTTGTCTAAAGATGTAACCACAGCATGCCCAACTGGATTAGAACAGAAATTTACCTGCACTATTGTAATTTAGATGTATGTATTTTAACAATGGAAACTGGAACACAAGAGGTCAACTTCAGAAAAATAGCTGAAATTAAATTACCTTATGGTCATGTAATAAAATGATGTTATCTTCCAGTTTCAGTGCAGTAACAGACACAATGCCTAGAACTAGACGTTTTTTCTAGTCTCTTGGAAGTGTTTTATCATTCTATGACTCCCAGGATCTGCCTAAGATTTAAGAAAAGCCCTTGCCTATGTATTTTCTCAGGCAGATGTTAAATGCTACCAGGTGCATCAGTGGGGGGTTACCTGGGCTAGAGTCAGATGACAAGAAATGATGTAATTCTGCAAGCTATCCCAGCAGCAATATTTGAGATATTAATTTAAGAACTCTCTGAGAGAGAGATAGTTTTCTTTATTTTTGGTCTTTGACCTGACAACATCAAGATCCACTCACCACATCTGTTTTGCTTACTCTGAAGTACATTATTAGGGTACAGCAATTTTCTTAGATACACTCAGAAAGATAGCAAAGCTTAGCTTAGATGTTTTTCTTTATTTATTTGAGACGATCCTGCAATGTTGTTTTAAATATTTTCTGTGATTTTGAACTCTGATGCAACTGTAAGTATATACTGAAAATTGTATTGTTTTTTATTTATTATTAAATATAGTTAAATCTTTCATTGTGGCTGATCTGTCTAGAGATATTTAAGTTCTGGGAGTACCTGCATATCTATTTGGTGACACTGTGTGGACCACTCCTAACAGCCTTGCTCTTGGTCAAACTTCCATTTGCATTGATAGTAACATTACACAGTAAGATTGGACACCCTTTGTTATGGGCCTTAAGGTAGCTGATAAAGAATTGGCTAGTGGCAGTAATAACTACCTTACAGTCTGGGCAGAAGGGGGCAGAGCTAGTAAACCTGTGCCGGCCTTTCCCAGGTGTGTGTGTGTGTGTGTGTGTGTGTGTGTGTGTGTGTGTGTGTGTGTGTGTGTGTGTGTGTGTGTGTATGTATGTGTGTGTGTGGCTTGGCCACTCAGCTGACATCTCAACCCTGTAGCTGTGTCAGTGGGGCGTCTTACTGGGCATATGGAGAAAGAGGGAGAAACCATCCCCGGACTGACTGTGGTCTCTGTGTGCTCTAAAGGGAAATTGCACTTGATATAGAGACCTAAATACTGTTTGTGTACTTGTGATCCTCCCAATGTTCATCCCCCACTGTTGCCAGTGTGAAAGGACTGAGGCTCCTTAATTACTGGGTCAGTGGTGGGGTGTCACAGACCCAATTGTTAGCCATCAGTTATGAGAACTATATCTCTACCTGGCAACATAAAACAGAGGCAGATAATTTATGTGATTCTGTTACATGCCACTGCCACCAAGAAATACTTTAAAGAAGGATTTTATTAATATAACAAGATAAGCTAAATATCAGCACCTTAATGTTGTGAAAATTACACTATAAATGCAATTTTGCAACTCTAACTCACAAGATGCATTAGTTAACAAAATACAATCAATAATGCCTTGTTAGCACTGTACAAGTCTTTATAAAATAAAACAGGGTATCAGGATACTCAATGCATTAACGACTCGTTAAATGAAACCGATAGTATCAAATTTCAGTTAACATCTACAAACCCTTCTTTACAGGATATTAAAGGGACTACCAGATCTCAAGAGAAAAATAAAAAATAAGTCCAGAATGAATTTACTGCTCAAATTTATATAACCTTCACAGATGAGATTGCTCCCCATTTACATCAATTAGAATAGTACTTAACTATACCACAGTGGAAAATGCAAGACTCAATGAACATGGCTGAGTTAATTTTGATTTTCAAGGACAGAAAGGATGAACAAAGCCTGATTATTATTATCCTATATCAACAATGAACACTGATTATAGGGCAACAGCTAAGACTATTTATAAGAAACTACCCCACCAGCTGGCTAAGATACTTATCCCAGTTAAGCCCATTTTCTGTCTAGGGTGATCAATGTCTAATACAATTAAGCATTTGTTGGCAGTCACCTACTATGTTGAACAAGGAACTAATAGCAACATACATATAATTAAACTTGATGTATTTAAATCTTTTGATTGTTGTTGTATCTTTCGGCTTTTCCCGGTTAGGGGTCGCCACAGCGGAACTCCGGTCCGCTAATGATTGGCAGTAGATTTTTACATACCGAGTTGCCAGCCCTGACGCACAACCTTCAACAAAGGTACGCCCATTTATGTATGTCTCCACACAGAAGACTTTAGCTGAGAATCGAACAGGACAACGTCTTACTGTGAGGCGACAATGCTACCGCAGCACCACCACCGCAGTTTAGATAAATCTTTTGACAATATATGAAAAAGGGAATTCATACGGATAGGTATTGGAATGTAATTCACTTTCCATCTCCTGAGTTACTAGAATTCAAAACTATTACTCCTCAACTTATGTGTATATTAAAATAACACTCTTTCTAAAAAGTTCACTACTACTACTACAGAATACAGGGGTCTGACAGGTTTATCCACTTTCAACAGCATTACTTGCAGTCAGCATTAATTATTATATACATTGCAATCTGTTATTTCAGTATTAATACATAATCAGAAGCCTGCGCTAATTACTTATGTTGAAGGCACTGTGCTTAAAAACAAAATAGCTGATTTTGCAATTAATTATGATAAACCCAAAAGACTACAATTATATACTCATCTGCAAGAGTGTCATGCAGTAACAGACTTCAACTCATTAGTTCACACCTTTAATTTTTTTTTGGTGCAATGTATTCATCTTGATATGAAAATATTTCTAGTGGATTCATGTTTTTTAATTAATATAAATACAAATTAAATATCTTAAAAAAAGATTTCTTTCTTTATTGCTTAATCACATTGTGAAAATGGCAACCATACCTTTCATTTTGTTTCCTTTGCAAAATATGTTAACTCCTACTGCACTCATTTACCACAACTGACTAAAATTCTTATGGCCAGTAGGTTCATCTTGAATTCCATATACAGTATCTGTTTTGCTTTTTTTTCTTCAAGGTGGTTTATCCACCCCTGGTATTCAAAAATATATGTCAGCTTTAGTCTTTCTGAATACAGTATATTTTCATTACTATGAGAACGCCATTTATAAGTTTAATAGAAGCATTACCGTTAAATCACATTGTGCAGTTCAATGGTTATTATTTTTGCAATCATGTACATTTAATTTACTGAAGCATTTGCCCTGTATTGAATTTATTCTACTTTTATTTATATTTAATATCCATTAGGTTTAGCAAACGGCAGCAGACTTACTTACTTCCTTTAAGTACAAGTTCCAGCTGGTAGGCATTGTAATACAGACTGAATATTGTGATCCAAAGTTTCCTAGAGTTGATCTTATTACTACACTTTTTTATAAGGTTTTGGGCCTCTTTTCTGATGCTGATCAAGGTAAAGGCAGGGAGAATATTTTAGGTAACTGTAGATTTATTTTATATACAAGCTGTTACATACCTTGGCACCGAATTCAATATATCCTGGAAAAAAGAAATGACAGACGGTTTTTCAAAATGTACTGTCTATGGATATATGGATTAAAACCTTCAGAAACACCTGCAGCATTCATAAATCCATTTAGAATACTACACACCAATAAAAGATTTATTATGGGCTTCATTATTCCCCTAACAGTCTTTTTTCAATTAATATTAGTACTACAGCTAAATGCTACCTAAACCAATGTACTAATTTTGACTCCATGCATTTTTTGTTGGACCTGTCCTTAATTATGTGATACTGAAAGCATACACATTGACAGACATCTGCAATTATGCAACTTTTCTCCTACCATTTTTCTTTTTGACACGTTAAAATCTTTTCTATACCATAGTCTGCTTAAATGTGCTTTAGCTTCAATGTAATTAAGAGTTTTATTCTTCAGAAGTGGAAATCTGTACCTGTGCCTGAGTTGTCTATGGCTAAGTGGTAGACTTTATACTGTAGTTACATTTACTGACAGTGGAATATAGCTAAATATTTCTCTTTATATTTAAATTTCAGGACTGACATTTGCTTTATCATTTTTATTTCTCCTTTCTTTTATGTCTTCACCTTTTTCTATTACAGGGTAATATTTTTACTTGGGTGTACTGTTTAACTGAGGCAATTTTTTTTTGTATAAAACTGTTTGATATGGCAATTATGTCCATAAGAAGGGGGGGGGATAAGAAAGTCTACCAATTACAAAGTTCATCCATGAAAATATGCTGTTCCTTATCATGTGCGACAAAGCAGTGCCAAATAATTAAAATGAGTCAACACTATCAGTCATGGTTTGCAGTTCTCTGCCTAGGAATACCTTTTCAGAAACGCCCAAGTGGAAACATCAAGGAAAGTACCACCGAGCAAGCTGGTCTTACCATAACAGAAAATGTTCATATTCCTCACTGCTGCAGTAGCCTTTGGTTATTTGGGTTGTATCCTGCCGGGGATACAACAACCAGCCAGTCTTCAAAAAGATCTGTTTCCCTCCAATACCTACACTATGAATCCAAACTGGGTACCCTCTTGGAAGGAAATCAGCGGTCAAGTGCAGATAACTTCAGAATCTTCTTGCCCAGACAAAAAGAGAAAGCTTACTCATCCTTGAAACCCTAAAATGATATAAACATATATATTTTTTTATCCCAACTAACTATATACAGTAAAAGGGGGGTGGAAGGTGGGTGCGGCTACTGCAGCAGTGAGGAATTTCAACATCTAATGTTATGGTAAGTGTGATTTACATGACTGTACTATGTGCATTATTCTCATTGCTGCGGTAGCTTATTCAACCTGGGAGGAAGAAGGATAAGAGTCCATGAGCCTCTGGAGAATGTTCCTAGCAAAACCAGTCCTTGAACTGAAAAAGAAACCCAGTATGTAATGCTTGGTAAAAGTATGTGCAGAGGACCACTTAGTTCCCTCTAGAATACTTCTAGTGTCCTCCCTTTCCAATATGTCATTAAAGAAACTAAAGTCTATTACAGTGTGCCTTAATCCTGCCTGGAAATGTTTTACCATGGCGGGAATAACAAAACAAAATACAGTAAGAAGCAATCAACCGGGATTGTCTGAATTAACACAGGTTATCCTTTTCCAGTCACATACTAGGAATTCCAAAGTTGTACAATTTTCCTAAAGGACTTTGTACTGACAAGAGAGTACATGAGTTGCAAAAGCATTACCAGAGTATAGAGAATGCATTATCCCTGTCATTCAAAGTCTGAAAGAAATGAAGGAGATAGATGGCTAGAGTCAGGGTGCACACTAAAAGTAGTAAAGGCATACATGAGGGGTTGTTTCTACAGAAGGCATATATGAAGGATTATGTCTACAGATAACCCTATATGCAGATGTCAGAGCAATAAACAGCATACCAAAAAATAAACAAAAATAGCCAGAATAGCTGTTTCAAATGCAGACAGAAATAACTGAGATCTTTACTTTTTGTTGGGAAAGTTAAATGTCATCTAAAAAACAGATGGATGTGCACATCAACAGCAAAACATCTTTGTCGAACAGGTTGAGCAATGTCTGAAATGAAGAAGAGGACCAAGAGGCAGACATGTCAAAATGGCTAATAAATATCCTTTGCCAAAGGAATAAATAAACCACAGGATATTAATGTGCAGACATTTTGAGAAGCAGAGGCAATGATCCTGGATAGAGCCCTGGTTATAAAAGAAGCACCAGATAGAATATCTGTTTTCATTGTTAACATATTTCCAAGTAGCAGGATTTTTTGCCTCCTTCAGTACCTGCTCTGCACATCCTCCTGATAAAGGTGCCTAAAAAGTATTAGAAGTGAATCACCCAGGTACTCAGTTGACATTGTTTGAGATTGGGATGCATCAAACTCTGTCTTATGTGAGTATTTCCAATCTATGAGGAAGCCTGTGGTAATTGCCCTTGGCCAATTCCATGTGAAGGGAGAGCCAATGCTGTTTGGGACAGAAAGGAGTCACCACAGTAATATTTTGAAGAGTCCTTCTGAATCTTCAAAATTACCCTGAATATTGTAAGGGTCTGTCCATGCCATGCTGAGCTTGTTTGCCACTACATTTTGTTCTGACTGTATGAAAGAAACTTGGAGGGGTAAACAATGCTGTAGAGCTAACTCCCAAACTATCACAGCCAGTTTGCAGAGGGGATAAATATCTGGTGACCCTCTGTTTATGCACTACATCACTGTGGCATTGTCTGTAATCACCTGTGATGGTTCCAGGACCACAGGACATTAAGACATTCTGCAGCATGGCTCACAACTATCATGTCTTTAACTTTTATATGCTTTCATATGTTTAAGCTGTCCAACAGGCCTTGCTCCTTTACCTTCATGAAAGTGGTTCCCAAGCAAAAACTGAGGCATCTTATTGCCCCTAGCAATTCAGTTCATTCTTGATAAAGCCCAAAACTGGAATCAGAAAATCCCAGAGGATGAGAATGTTAAGTCCACATTTAAAAAAATATATATTGAATTTTTCCCATATATAACCTGGCAAGAGGAATCATGAGAAATTTCTGGTTGAAGTCTCACACTGACTGGATAAGACCAGGACCCTTTCTAAATACAAATTCACCTTTTCCTGTGTTAGGAATGCCTTTGAAGAGATGTGTCTAGAAGGCAGTCTAAAACATAATCCTGTGTGATGGAGTCAAGGAGGATGTTTGAACATTTATCTGGAAACTCAGGCTGGTAAGGAGTGAAGGAAAGTACAGGTGTGTCAGTTGTGTTTAGCTATAAAAGCAGATGTTTGAAATATTTTGTGCTGCAGTAGCCTGTAGGTAAGATTTCAAAAGCATTCATCCTCTCCCGCACTGTATACTGTCACTCTACTTATAAAATGGGCGGATTTTGGAGGGAGCTATATAAACAGTCAAAGTAACTAATAATTTTCAATACTTTTGTTGCCCCGTAAAGAAAATGGGGAACTCATTCTGAACAACCATAAACATTTACATATTATATATATATATATATATATATATATATATATATATATATATATATATACACACATGGTTTCACTTCAGAATCTCGAACTACTGAAATATCGAACTTCAGTAGCTCGAGACCGAAGTGAGTCGAAACTGCACTTATGCGAAAGTGCAGAATGTCTAATGCGGAAATGTTGAATCCACGGTTGTGGAGGCGTGTACGTGAGATGGAATTCCCTGTGTTCATGATGTGCAGTGTGGTATGTGGATGTAGCAGGAGATTCAGGTAAGCAATGTTTTACTAGGGGCATTGGGTAGGGATTTTAGTGTGTGTGAGTGTGTTTGGAGTTTTGAGGTGTGGGTTAGGGTAGGTAGGTTAGACTGTGAGTGTGTAAGTGTTGAGAGTGGTGTATTTGTATGTATGTATGTGATGTGTGTTTGTGCAAGGGGAGTGTAAAATGTGTAGTGGTGGTTTTTGTGTGTTTGTGCTTTTAGTGTGACCTTGGAGTCATTATACATACGTAGCGGGGGGGAGCCCCCCACATGGAGGGTGCAAGGGGGCTTGCCCCCCTTTATATGTAGGGTCCGCACGTGTTTGTTTTCTTGTGTTTGTGTGTGTGTTGTGTTGGTCTGTAATGTGGGGAGGAAGATGTATGTGTGCTTGTTTGTGTGTGGAGTGTGTATGTGGGCAGTTGTGATTTTGAATTTTGCACTTTTGGGGTTTCGGGTTTTTAAGTTTTCAGCTTTACAGTCTCGAGATACTGAATTTTGATATTTCAGTATTTCGGGATTGTAAAGTGAAACTATATATATATATATATATATATATATATATATATATATATATATATACACACACACACACACACACACACACACACACACACACACACACACACAGACACACACAAAAACACACAGATATATAGATATAGATATATAAATAGAGATATGGATACACACAAACACAAACACACACACACACACACACACACACACACACAAACAAATGCATCCCACAACAAAAATGTACAAAAGGGTCGAATGTGGCTATGGGTGCGGCTACTGCAGAAGTGAAATCTACTGCTTCAGTTAAGTGCAACTTACACAACTGTACTGTGTTCATCATTCTCACTGCTCCAATAAATTGGTAGACTGGAAGGTGGAAAGGATAGGGGTCCATTAGCTTGTGGAGAATGGTCCTAACAAAGCCAACTCTGGTCCTGGAAAAGGAATTTAGCTTGTAGTACTTTGTAAATCTGTGGATACATGACCAAGATGCTATGTCTACAATATTCTAGAATCTACCCCTTTCCAGTGTACCATCATATAAGCTGAGGCGCTAGTAGACTGTGCCTTAAACTGTCTGGGATAGACATACCACGGTGGGAATAGCAAAAAAGAATAGCAGCGAACAACCACCTAGAAATAGTCTGTTTAGACATGGGTTGCCTTTCTTAGCCCCAGAAAAGGAAACAAAGAACTGGTTTGCTTTCCTAAAGAACTTAAGTTTTTTCAAGATAGTACCTAAGTTGCCTACACATATCCAGTATGTAGTTTCTTTTCTCCCTTATCACTTGGTCCTGGATAGAAAACAAAGATATTGATAACTTGATTCCACTCTAAAACAACTTTGGGCATAAAACAGTGATTTGTGTCATAGTGATCCTATCTCTGTTGAGCACCAGACAGGGTTCACTCACCATGAGAGCTTGCAAATCAGATACTCTTCTTGCAATAAGAAGAGCAGTTATTCGGGTAATGAACCTTACAGTGGGTTCAAAGCGTGACACAGTCAGATTTTCTAAATTAAAGTTAAGATCCCAGGGAGGGATGAACCTGTCGACTAGGAAATCTTAGCATAAAACTCCATTTAGAAACTGTTTTAAGAATAAACAGAAAAGAGAGAGGGAGATCCATATACAGGCATGCAGAAATGTCCGCAAGATATACCTTTATATGGAATGAAACAAGCCAGAAGATAGAAACACAGATATTTAAGCACTAGTGGCACAAAATCCAAAATTCTTGAAGGATCCGTGGTTATTGTCTACACACCAACTAGGAAATCTTTAATTCTCTTCATATTCCACAATATGAGTTTCTAGCAGCAGGTTTTCTTGCCTCCTTCAGTACCTGGCTGCACATCCTTATGAAAGAGATGCCCAAACAGTAACAGAACAAACATCCAGGCAGTCAGTTACAGTTGTTTGATATTGGGGTTTATCAAACTCCCCTTGTCCTGTGTGAGTAAATTCAGATTGTGAGAAAGCTTGTGGTAACTGCCACAAGAAATGGCTTACAGTAATTTAAAATAAATAATAAATCAGATGTATCCAGAGGTGATTAAAGTAAATGAAACATTGAAGAAATACATCAATTCAAACTACAAAAGTCTGGAAAAATAAAAGAAGCTTTAACTAGCTGTTCAGATAAAACTGATAAAACTGCAAAAATCAGAAGCTGAAATGAAGAAAAAGCTGGATGAATATGAGGCTTCTCAAGAAGAGCTGCTTCCAAAACAGTAGGTAGAAGAAAGGGCACACACAGAAAACCTGAGATGTTTTGCTGTACCAGAGAAACTGGAAGAACAGACTGTACTAATTTTATGAAAGTACAAACAACTGGACTGTTTCACAGCAGGATTCATTAACTAAAAGGGCATATTGAGTGTATGCTCCAAACCTGGCTGGAAGAAGACAGCCAAGACCTATATAAAGATGCAATCACACCAGGAGAAAGAGTTGATCTTGACAAAACTGTGGCAGAAGGGCAAAACATTAAAACTTGGAGACAGCAGTGTGTTTGCAGAAAATGATTATTCAATACACCAGGCAGAACAGAAGCAAATTTATCCCAGCAATCAAGGAATGCTGAGAGATAGGCATGAGATTCAAGATGGTGTATCCAGCTATTGTTCATAGATTCATAGGTGTGTACTAGGCTAATGGCCCTGGAGCCTTTACAAGCCTAGCCCATAGGATTACCCTGGCATCGTGCCACCCGACCTTAGTTTCCAGTGCCTCTGTCGAGTAGAGTCACTAGAGTGATCCCCAATGTGAATTTTCTATTTCCCATCCACTCATCAAGATTTTTCTTGAAGACGGTCAGCAAGGTGCTCTGTCTGACATGTATGGGAAGTCTATTCCATAGCATGGGCAGTCTCTGGGTTATGAATCTGTCAGTCCAACACGTTCTATTGATTGTGGTACTGAGGTTGAGATCTCTGGAGTGTGTGGTGCGGAGGGATTGGGATTTCTTTAGATTTAGCATTTCTAACAGAGCTGGGTCAGACATGGCTTTATAAGTCAAGCAGAGATCACCTCTAAGTAAGCGATATGAAACAGAGAATAGTTGGGAGTTTTTTTGAGTCTGTCCATATAGGACAAGTGTTTAAGGCCTAGGATCCTCTTTGTGAGGTATTTTTGTGGCCTCTCCAGTTGTTGCAGGTGTCTAGTGAGGTACATGCCAAATGGGGCATTATACTCGATGACTGGCCTAATGAGGGAAGAGCAAATGGAGACAATGACCTCTTTCTTCCTGGATGCAAAACCCTTAGTAATGAGATGTGCCACATAGAAGGACTTTCTGACCACAGTGGCAGTGTGTTGGTGAAAAGAGAGGTCACTGTCAACCTGTGTTCACAGATTTCTTATAACACCTTCTGTGTTCAGTGGTCATCCATGTGGTAGTTCATGGGAAATGGGTTTTCCCAAAGGGGATGACAACATATTTTTTGGCATTTAGCTTAAGGCCATGGTTCTGACACCAGTCATTGGTCTCAGAGAGGCATTTCTGTAGGATGTCAACATCACTTGGGGAGTTAATAATAGCTCCCAACTTGCAATTGTCTGTGTACTTTGTCAGCCAGAGTCCCTTTTTGTTGAACTGGACTTCTGAGAAGTAGATACCAAACAGGAGAGGACCCAGGACCGATCCCTGTGGGAATCCACTCATGACTGGCCAGCAGTCTGACTTGGAGTCAGCTACTTTCACACTGTGGGTTCTATCTGTGAGCCAGTTTGCAACCCACCTAGTGATATAGGGGTTGATGCCTAGCTTAGTGAGATTTTCTACGATTCCTGAGTGAGGAATGGTTTCAAAGGCCTTGGCCAGGTCAAGGTAGGCTGTATGAACCACCTTGCCTTCATCCAGAGCTCTGTTGACTGACTCAAAGAAGTCAACCAAGTTCAGCAGGCATGATCTACCCTTCGCAAAACCAAACTGTGTGGGATCCAGAATTTGGGAATTCCCTATATCCTTGTTTATTAGGTCCATGTTGATGCGCTCCATAGCTTTGCATATAAGACTTGTCAATCTTATGGGGCAATAGTTCCCAGGGTCTGTAGTCGATCCTCATTTGTGGAGAGGGATGACTATAATAGCATTGCACGATTCGGTGGGAACAAAGCCTGAGGTGAGGCTGTGATTGAACAGGGCACACAAGTGAGGTGCCAGTTCACTCTGTAGTTCATGTAGAACACAGCCAGGGATATTGTCAGGTCCCACAGAAGCTGTATTCTTGGCCATGGACAGTACTGTTTTAACCTGTGCAGCAGAAATACTGGGTGCCTGGCAATCTACTGGTATTGTGATTGGTCCTTTGGGAAGGGGAGGAGTTGGCATTGAATCTGTCGGCCAGTATATTGGCAATATCTGTTGTCTGAGTATTTTTCCTGGTGAATCAAAGACATTTGAAATAAAAAAAGTTTATCCACTAAAAAGTGAGCCAGCAAACAGAAGGGAACTTGCTTCCCATTCTTTTTACAGTAAAGTTTATTCATATTTTGAGAGTGAAACCTGAGAGACAGAAAAAAGCACAAGTGTTGACTAGTAGAACAAGGGGTACAATGGACTTGAATCGGCACCTGGTGCTAAGAGATGGACAGGAAGACCAGCAACACTGAAATTAGTTAATAAATGGAAGCCTGTAAAGCAATTGTATTTGTGAAATATGGCTTTGCAAGAAAAAGTGGCTGAAAAACAATTGGACTTTGGATGACTTTGTTAAACTTGTTGGGTGGACTGTATAGCATATACCCCACATTATGTCATTGATATTTAGAAGGATGCTAAAAGGGGGGAAGTAAGTAAAAATATTTCTTTGTTCTTATTGGTATTTGTATAAAATATTTCATGGTGCAAATTGTATGCTATATGTTGTAAAGCAGTTTTACGTAGTGTACAGTAAGGGGTATTTTAAAAGTGGGTTGAGTCTTTTAATATATTTAACACATACAGCCGTCACTGAAGGTAAACAAGTACATTTTTAATTGCAAGAAATACAAGACTGACAGTATGGCAGGGGAAAAGGCTGGATAACATCAAGTTTAATGTTGGTATGCTGTGATTTTGGGCTGCTGGCGTGGGATGGGATATAAAACTGCACCAATTGTATTATATGTGGAATTAGAATATTTTCTCTTATTTTTACTTGGATGACTGTCTAGATTAATGCACTTGGCTTAACCTATAAATAAGTGTTTTGTTGTAAGAAAGAAGGTTTTAAAATGAGACAAAATGATGAAAGCCATGAAAAATGCTAAGTTTCTTACATCTGCAAAGATATTAACTTTTTTTCAATTAACAAATGTTCAGTAGGAATCAAGAAGTCTACAGCTGGAGGCAGATGTAAGTTCTATTGTGAGTGTAATTAACAAAGATTCAATGCTATGTACTTTTCTATGGAGAAAAGCTGTCTGTATGTGCAAGTAATTTTTTAAACACCTTTATTAAATTATCCCTTGAGATACAGGCAAACATACATTAATGGAAAAGAAAACAAACCATTTTAGCATTTTCCATTTAAATACAATATACATTACATATATTTTCTTTGCTACTATCACCAGTCCATTACAAAAAAAAATATTCATCTCCTGCCTTGCCTTCCCTTCCCTTTAGCCTCACTACTCCTCCTCCTGAACATTATTATACATGTATTGTTCCCATAATTTTATTTATTTAACATTTGTTTACCGGGAATCAGAACAGGCCCTGGGAGAAACACTCCTGAAGCATGTGTTTGTAACATGGAGGAAACTGGAGCACCTGGAGAAGACACACAATAATGCAGGTAGGACATACAGACTCCGCACAGAAGGCACCCCACCCAAGAATCGAAATGGAGAATCTTTTGCTGTGAAGCAACAATGCAACCGCTGCACCACTGTGCCATCCAATTTCATTTATTTCAATATGATTTGCTCCTTCCCTCTTCTTTTAACTCTTTTATAATATTCGATACCTCAAATACAGTTGGCATAGACTTTGATTTCCATTTTCTAGTAAATGCTTTTTTGGCAGCTAATAGAATTAAACTTAATAAGGTCTTACTATTTCTCGGCAATTCAGATCCTGTATCCCAGCTCAAAAGAATCACTTCCTTACCTATAGCCATTTGCTCAACCAATAGTTCTGATAGAGTACTCTGTAGAAGTTTTTTTTTTTAATCTGCCAACTCATTATACTCCCAAAATATATGTTCTCAATTACCTCTTTGTTCTCCATCACAACTCCAACAAGATTCTTCCAAAAGAACAAGGTGGTTTAGTATTACATGATTTGAAGGGATATTTTAGAGATACACAGTTAAAGCTCACGTACATAACACAAACAGAAGGTTATAACTGAAAATGGAAAAGGATGATGATGAAGAAGGGGATTCATGAAACAAAGGATTTTGGATGCAGATCCTTAAGAATAACAATACAGAATATTACATTCATAAAGTAGCAGAAGGTAATCTAAGCCAACAGGAGAATGGGGAAAGGAGATTTTGTCAATAGGGATGGCTGCAAGTAGTGTGTAAGAAAATAAGCAAGAAGGGGCTGGAATTTACTGGAGAAAGCTGGCAAAGAAACCAATGTATTGGGAGCAAATAACTAGAAAGGAAAAGGTAACAGAGTGGGATGAGCCAAAAAGATATTCGGACTGTAGGCTAGAGACTGCCTTCCCTACCAGGGATTGATATTAACAGCATAGGTAAAGAGAAGAGATAGAGGGGATATTAAGTGAAAGACCTGCTATGGTGGGGTTTTCAGCTGAATCTAGAACAGAAGCTGCTGTAAAAAATGGATAATTAGTATGGCATATAAAAATATTGTGAGACTACTACAGGAATCAAGAGGAAGTTAGAAAATATTGGGAAGAGAGACTCGAAAAGCAATTTACAAGACAACTATGGAAGGACATACGTGTGGTTTTCAAGTATGCAACAAAGTCCAGAAGGTTAAGAATCTTTGGTTGGAAGTGTTTGCATAGGTATTGTTATACCCCCAAAAGACTTCAAAGAATTCTTCTTCAGGCAGATAGCAAATGACTGAGGCATGATAGGAAAGAAAGAGTTAACTGAGAACATGTGTTTTGGGAGTGTAAACACTTGGCAAATTTGAATTTCCTACAGAATACTCTTGTCAAATATTGTAAAGAATGATATGATTTGTTTGAGCTGGGACACAGGATCTGAATTGCCTAAACATATTAAGTTTTAATTATGTTGCCTGCCAAAAGCCATTACTAGAAAATGGAACTTGAAGTCTAAATTAATTGTATTCAAAGTACTAAATATTATAAAAAAATAATAGAACTGGAAGAGGGATATTCAGAAAACAGAAGGAGTAAATTAAATAGAAATAAATGGAACTGGGGTATGGCCAAGATGGAAAACTGTCAGCAGCAATTGTTTGGCTCTGCTTCCTATATATTAAATCTGACAGGTTGATGGAAATACTGAAAACTCTTTAATATTAAACTTAAACATCTAGGAATCTCACCCACTTTGACCAAACTACTTTCATAAACCTATTAAAATCACAAAACTGGGTCCCACTAACAACTCACCCCCTGGATGATGCCATAAATTACTTCAACAAACTCTTTCTAGAAACCCTTAATAGTCTAGCCCCTGCTCGAACCAAATGAACAAAACTTAATCATGCCCCTTGGTTAACAAAACAGACTCTCCTTCACTGAGACCGAGCATGGAAGCAATGGCAAAGAAATCACAGCAAAACAAGATTAACTACAAAAAACTTAGGAATAAGGCCAAGAAACTAGTAATACAAGACAAAAAAAATTACTTCTCCTGTAAGCTAACCACTGTAACCAACAACCCTAAAATGTTCTGGAAATCAGTCTCCTCTC
Source organism: Protopterus annectens (assembly GCF_019279795.1). NCBI lineage: Eukaryota > Metazoa > Chordata > Ceratodontiformes > Protopteridae > Protopterus > Protopterus annectens. The sequence goes on from NC_056737.1 coordinate 297,559,530, forward strand.
TACTTAACTCAGGCACCAGAATAAAAACATCTCCTTCACTTGATAAGACCCCACAACAAATTGCCCATAACTTTAACACCCACTTTATCACTACCATTCAAAAACTAATCTAACATTCGCCAACTGAATTAAACTTAAACGCTCAGGACACAAATAATTCCATACATGATACAACCACTGTCCCTCCCTCAAACACATCCATAGCCCCTTCCTTTACAATTCAACCTATTCTCACCTCTCTTATACTCTAACTCCTGACCAAATTAAAAGTCTGCTCTGTTTCCGCTGCTAATTTACCTCCCAAATACCTTCAACTTACACCAAAAGCAATTGCATACCAGTCAGCACTCTTATAATTCACTCCACTTCTTAATGTTATGTTCCCCAATTATGGAAAAAATCTATTATAACTCCCTTACATAAAGGTGGAAACTCCCAAGACCTGTCTAACTATCGGCCCATCTCTATATTCTCTCCATTATCAAAAATCTTAGAAAAAAATGTGTACAGATTCAACTACTTAAACATCTCTCTGGCAATGACCTTCTTGCCACCACCCAACATGGTTTCTACCCTGCTCATAGTACTATCACAGCCCTTCTCGCTTTCACTGATACTGTAAACAAAGCCATTGATGCTGGTTTCCTCTACTTCAATTATCTTACTGGATCTATCAAAGGCTTTCAATACAGCATCTCATACCAAACTGCTAAACCAACTAGCAAAGCTAGATTGCTCCCCCAGTTCTCTTACTTGGTTCTCTTCCTACCTAAACAATAGGGAAAAATCAGTGAAATGGTAAAATGAACAATCAGAGTATCAGGAAAATAATATAGGAGTCCCACAAGGATCCATTCTAGGGTCCCTTTTCTTTAACATATTCAACAATGATTTTCACAAAGCAGACTCATGCAATATGCGGACAATTCCACCATTATATCAATCTCCAGTAATTTCCCAGACCTTCTCTCAGCCACACAAAATGACTTCATAACCACAGAAACCTGGCTAAATAATGCATAGCTACTGTTGAACCTCAAAAAGACCAAACTACTTCTTTTCTCAACTAAACCCCCACCTATCTATTTCAAAATATTTTCACAAGATAACACAGAAATCGAAATTGTAAAGACGGCAAAATTACTGGGCATCACAATTGACGATAAACTCACTTTTGAGACTCATATTTTCAATGCAATAAAGAAAACCGACTTTAAACTTGGCAAACTTTATCATCATAAAGTCTACTTACACAACCACGCTAGAACAAAACTGGCCAGTACATTACTTATCCCATCTCTCCTATATAGAAGCCCCATTTTTACTAAGCTTCACTCTTCTCTCAGAAATAAACTCCAATCCTGCTATTACAAAATAGCAAAATTGCCTCAGGTAAGCCTAACCGCACACACCACTGCCAAGCAATCTCAGAATTGAACTGGCTAGACTTTTCCCACTACTTTAGCCCACAAACTAATTTTTAAATCGAACAGCTGCCCAGCACACCATTCCAGCCTACATACTTATATTCCAACACGGACTCTTAGATCCTCCAGCAAACAGCTTCTAAACATTACCAAACCTAATAAAAAGAGCAGGACAAAGTCTTTACTCCCATAGCATTGCTAAACTATCGAATACCTTACCCCCCCAAAATAACTCTAATCAACTGTCTAAAAACCTTTAAATCACCTTTAAAAAGCCATTACCTTAATTACCCCTCATGTCCCTGTAATTCAAACAGCAAGCCACCTTAAACCTACCCTTAATCAATGTATGTGCAATTTCAATGTATGTGTAATTTCAGTCAATGTATATAAAATGTCATAAGTAAAGTCAATGTTGTCTGGCATCTAATCTCTATACATATACTGCTTTACAAATTTTATTTTTAATTTAGCCTGTGAATTTTTACTGTAATGCCTCTCTAATTCAATGTACTGTAATATAGTACTCTGTTGCAATTTTTGTTTTAAACTGTACTTCATAAAATTTGTGTGGGGCTTTTCTCCCCGGGCCTCCACTGAAAATGGGGTTATTTACCTAGTGGACTTTCCTGGTCAATGAATAAATAAATAAATAAATAAATAATCAAAGAAAATTTTTTTTTTATAATAATTTCCTGTCACATAATGAGTAAAGAGGATGTACTCTTTCTTCAGAATGAGCCATTGTAAAACAACCTCTCAGGAAGTGTCAGTTAAGAAAGATTTGCAGTCCATTCTCAACAATACACATGACCTTTTTTTAAAAATGGACAAACTGGATACAATAAAAGAAGACTACAGAAAGCAGATTGACTTAATAAGTGAAGCTGATAAACAACAAAAACTACAGATATCATGTATGGAAGACTATCACTGACTTAGATGGGAGAATAACAGAAAATAAAAACTATACTGAATTCATACTTAAATAAAACAAAAAGTACCTTGAAAAAAAATGGATGAGTTAGAAAACTGATCAAAAAGAAACAATATTAGAATTCATGGCATCTCAAAGAAACATGAAGGAGTTAATATACATTTTTAATGTATGGTTACCAAAATCTTTAAACTTGCTTTTGGGATTGAAACAGAACGTAGATGCCTGTCTAATTCTTCTTCAAAAAATCCTTCCTCTCCTATACCAGTGATTAAGTTTCTCTCCACTCAAGATAAAGACTTTGTATTAAAATCCGTGTGGGCAAACCCTGCTATAAAAATAGGATACAACCTCATCAGATTTGTCATTGTCTATCCCTCTTCTGTCATGTCGAAAAGGAAGGTTGTATTTCCCCTTTAATAAGTTTAAATACAGCTAACATCAAAACTCTTCTTATCTGCCCAGTGGCGATAAAGATTTTTTTAATCAGGACAAAAAAACACTTTGATTTGAAGGAAGACAAAATATCATATATTCAAAAATATAAAACATTGGGCAGTACTGAAGAAATGGATTGGAGTACAACATCTCTGAAGAGGCAGTGAATGGCTGGTGAATAACGGGTACAAACAAAATGAAATATAAAAACTAGAAAGAGTATATCAATAAGGTAAACAATTTATTATTATTGTACCACATTCATACTTCTGGAAGTAGTATAATTTAAGGCAAATTCTTAACTATTGTAATATGCTCTTCTCTCTTTGAAATAATATCTTCTAATCTCAAAATATAAAATGTACATAATAATTTTCTTTATTTGTAACTCTTCCTTTTAAATTAAATATATAAATACATTTGCTTTATTTTTCTCTCCTGTAATTTGTTGTTTACTGTAAGTTGTCAAGAAAGGCTGCATAAAATCTTTGTTATTGCTTACTTAAATATAATACTCCAATTCTTTGTGCTGGGGTCTAGTGAGTGTTAGTTTTACAATTGACATTTGAATGGTTTGCTTGCTCCAGATTTTTTTTTTTTTTGGTATCGTGATGGGAGTGGGCCCCATCCCTGAGTCAGAGTATGATCAGGGTTCATGAAATTGGTATTGTTTCGATCTTTGGTGTTGGCTGAAACAGTGACTATTGTGTGCCCGAGGATGACTCTTTCAGAAGTCTGTATGGAGTTACATCTATCTGTGGTATAACTAACTGTGACTGTAAATTCTTTTTCATTTTGGTTTAATTTCCCCAAGACTTTTACATATCTAATGCCATGATGGGGACAGACCATATTCTTAAAAAGCAAGATTAAAGTTAGTGAAATTAGTATTGTTTCAGTCTTTGATGCTAGCCAAAAGTGTTCTTCGCAGCACCTGCAATACGCCAATAACTGACATCTTCTGCAATTCATATAGATACATGTATCAGTAGCATATATCAATATGATTGCAAATTCTTTTTCAAAAAGACCCACTGCTCCTACTACTATTGGAACTGTCTGGCTATTCTTCCACATTGCACTCGTTTCTTCCTGCAAATCCTAATATTTTACGACTCTGTCTCTCTCTTTACACAAGACCGTGCAATCACTTGAGTGTAAGAATTTCAATGATCAATGCTACTTTTGTCTTCTTTTCATGGACTATTGTATCTGGAGTACTTGCATCTACTGTTTTTAAACTGCTAGTTATTAGTGATCCCATGTGATATAAACTTCATCATACTCTATAATGCTTTGTGGCTCATGTTTCCAATGTTTCTCAGATACTTCAGTATTGTAATGTTTGCACAGTTCCCAATGCAACAGTCTTGCCACGTTATTATGCCTTTCAGTATACAGGTCCTCTGCCATTAGTGTATCACACCCAATAAAAATATGTGCAACTGTTTTCAATTTTGTTTCACAGAACCTGCATTTATTTCAACAACATGTTCATAGATTCATAGAATGTTACTAGGTGTACAACCTGGGGGGGGGGCTTTCTAAGCCTAGCTAAGTTTTGCCAAAAGAATACTGATATCTTGTATCCAAATAGGAGATCGAAAGCCAGGCATTTATAAGCTACCTCTATCCATAAGGGACATGGATGCCAGGCCCAGTGTAAATTTCCTATTCCCCATCCACTGGTCTAGGTTGTGTTTAAAGTGGGTAATAAATTATCCCAGCTTCACATGGAATGGAAGCCTGTTCCATAGGAGGGGCAGTTTCTGGGACATATCTGTCTCTCTAGCATGTTCTGTTTAAGTCACAGACAAATGTAGGTTCCTAGACCTTGTATTTCCGGTACTCTTTGACTTACAAATATGTAAGTGTGGGGTTTGTGGATGTCTTGTAAGCCAGGCATAGATCACCCCTCAGCAATCTGTAGGAGACTGAGTAGAGGGTAAGGACTTTGTAAACCAACCTGTACATAGTTCACTATCCTGGGACGCAAATAGTAACCTTTCATCTTGTGGTTTAAATTTACCTCCTCTTTACCATTCCTCTGTCAGATACTGATCGATATGAGGAGCTTTCTGTACTTGCAACTATATTTATACCTGTTTCTTATTTCTTGCCTTCTCATCTGATACTTCTAGTTATATTTTTTCTTTTGTTTTAAGGCACATTCAGTTGTTGCCTGATTTACGTCTAATTCTGGGTGGCTTTCCATTCCCACTTGACATTGATATGCTTCTGCTGAATTAAACTAAACAGGGAAGTCATCTTAGACTTGTTCTCCTCATGTTTTAAAACTTTCACTGTGTTTGAATCTGGTGAGGTCATCAGATAGGTATGCAGTTCTATGACTGCAGATCTATACATGTAATCAATTTTGAGGAGGTCCATACCTCCTTCAGAATGAGGAATTTATCATCTTAGTACACACTGATTTTTATGTATCGTTTGATAAGCGTGAAACATTTTTCTTGTTTTCTTGTCCAACTGATCCAACACCTTTTGGGGTCAATCACCCCAAAACTGTAAGAACAGGAAAAGCAAACTGGTTAATAGCTTGGAGTCTGACCCTAGATACTGGGGTTATTTTCAGTATTAATTTTAGTCTTCAAAAATCTTCCTTACTGAATTTTGTTTGCATTTGTTCATGTTTTATTATCGCTCCTTCATCATTTCCCAAATATTTATAAACTCCTTCCTGTCCCAGTTCCGTTATATCACATTCCTGTCCCAGACTGATTTTCGTAGTGCCGCACCTTTCCTGCTTTAAATGTTGTCTTTGCATATTTATCAAGACCAAATTACATTCTTATATCATCTGAAAATTTTGGCCACTTAACAGTTTCTTAACTTAACAGGCTACTTTCAGCTCCCTATCTGATTAACTATACAGTTTTAAATCATCCACAAAAAGAAAATTAGACGTCTTTACACTTTGTTATTTTCTGGGAGCCAAATGTAACCACAACCTAATCTGTTAAATAGACAGCTTAATGGGTTAAAGGCAAGACAAAAGACCAGCAGTGACAAAGTTATGCTGGAATATCCCCCTTTGAATTTTTATCGGTGGGATAATAATCTGTCCTTAATTGTGGCTTAGCTGCAAAGTAGCTTGTCACTGTTTCATGGTTACTGTAATGTTATTGATCATTATAGGGTGTATGTTATATATCTCTAAGCACTACTTTTAATTATGAATGTGGGATACTGTCAAATGCTTTTTTGTAATCTATCCATGCCATACTTAGAGTCTTCTCTTTTTCAAAATTATCCACTATGACTTTAACAACACACAATCCTTTGTTCCATATGACTTTCTTTTGTTACCCTTTTGTTCTTTTGTCATGATTGAATCTTCTTCTAAATGACTATAAACTCTGTCAGCATCAATTCCAGTATATACTTCATATATTGTTGGAAGGCAAGTCACTGGTCTATAGTTTCACTTTTAAGGAGGAGTATAATTTTTCCTGTTGTTAACCAAGTCGGTGTCTGTTCAGGATGTGCACATACCGTAAGTAGTTCTTACTCAGGACTAAAGCTCTGTGTAAAGATGTTAATATTTTAGCTAGAAGTTAGATACTGCACCTGGGCCTGGGGTTTTCCAGTTAGTAGCTTTACATAATTTGGTTTCAATTTTCCTGGCAGTTACTTCATCCCATTTCATATCCTGTACATTTGAACTTCTTACTGTTTCTTTTACTTCTTCTATCCATTCAGCAAATTTATTATATTCCACAGGGTCTTTGTAGATATTTTTCCACAATGAGTCTATTTCTTCTTTTTTTGGGTGGTGTTTTTATTCCTTCCTTTTGCTTTGTTTCCCAATTCTCTACAAAACCTTTTGGGTCATCAATGAATTGCTTTCTTTGTACATTCCCTTTATATTTATATGAATATCTTCTACATTTTTCTGCTTGTGGTTATATCTTTAGTTTATTATTTGCAATAGTGTATGACAGATTCTGGTCTGTTCTGATATTCCACATTACTTTTATCACATCTAAATTTCTAAGTATATTTGTTGATCTGTTCCCTCTTCTATACTCTTCTAACAATGACACATCTTGTCTTAATTGCTTAACTACTTCCACGAAGGCATTTAATTTCTTCCCTTCCCTTCCTTTATTGACCTGGGGTTTTGCGGTAAAACTTTATCTATTATTAATTCAGCTGTGCAGTAATATATCCTAGTCACTTCTATTAAATCACATGAATTTGTGTTAATAGTCTTGATTACAGTATTCATTTGTTTTATCAGACTTCTAACATTTTGGGTCTTATTGACGTCTTGTAATCTATTTTTTCATCAACCTTAATTTCTATCCATCTGTATTAAACCAAACAACTCTTCCATTGGATCATTTTTTTCTAAACTGAGGGCAGATTCCTTGTTCTCTATTTCGGCGGGCATTTCACAGAAAGCACAAGAACATCATCCTGTGACATATTCTCTTCAACTGCATCCTGCATCATCCATTGCTCTTTCATATGAGAACTCCCTAGCCTATCACTCCACAACATTGAATGCATCAGAGTTGCCACTGTTTCTGCTCCTTCCCTTGCTGTGCAACTCCAACTGAACTTTTGTATTGGTTTCCTACTGAAGGCTTCACAGTATCTTCATGCAACCTCCTATGATACTGCAAAACCTGTTTGCAAAAATATTTCTAAGTTTTGCTAAGTTATTCTGTGTTTGTAGAAGTTTGTGAACTTATTCCCAAGGATTCCTGAAACTGCAGGAGTTATGCCTTTTGTTGTAAAGCATTTGTTACTGCACTTGAGCTCAAAACTAGTTAATTTTACATTAAGAGGATTTTATTCTGCACTCTGGTGGGAGCAGAGGGCTGGTTCAACCCATCCGAGTTGAAAAGTGCTGGTGGAAGGCTTAATGTGTGCTAATCTGATTGGTTTGAGGGCTTAAGTGTGTAAAAGTCTTTCATCCACTGGTATAAAAGCCTAGCATTTGCACAATTACCTGTGCCTTGTATATAAGCAGACCTCTCCAGTTAAAAATCCTCTACAGAAAATGCTCTTGATAGTGTCCCATTGTTTATAGCTGCTCAAAGAGCTTCCAGGATGTTCAGAGGGCAGCACCACTGCACATCATCTTATAGTACACTTACAGCACACTACTAAACACTCTCACTTAGACCTTTAAGTCTCCCCTACTCCTTCTCATCTACTAAGGATAATGGAGAGGTGCTTCCCTGTCATCTCTGTTTATGGGCTGGTGGATATGGGCATCCTTAGGCAGTGTAGTAACTGCCTTATGTTCAATAAACTTTATGAATGACCATAGTGCCATTTTAGACTGTGACAAGTTGTTAAATTCTCCAAAATAACAAATATCACTCACAACTACCTGAAGATACTGTTGCTCAATGCTAGGAGTTTAAATAAAAAATGCACTCCCTGGAAGCACTTCTCACCCTGAAGAATGCAGAAATACATGCAGTCACAGAAACATGGTTCAGAACCATGGAAAGTACCCAGGCTATAAAAGGCTACATTGCCATTCATACATTGTTATCCCCCTCAGCTCAGGATAAAACAAAAAGGAGGAGATGACTCAGTGTTTATAAAAAACAACTGCACTGCTAGACTGGTCAACATGGCTCACTTGAGCTGCTCCATGCCCAACTAACCAAAGGTGCAACTCCTTATCATATCCCTGCTAGCAACAGATACCCTAACATGAGTCTGGAAAACCACACCTTCTACCTAAACCTAATGGAATCTCTTAACATTCAGCCTGACACCATACTTATAAGTGACTTCAACTACCTCTCCATAAACTAGGAGACCTATATGATCCATAATTCATTTGCTCAGAGGTTTTTGGACTTCATACGTGAAATATCCTAGACCTAATACTCACAAACATGGAGGGATGTTGCTCCCTCCCTTGCATTAACTCTTCTGTGGTAAGGTCTAACCACAAAATGATCTCATTTAGTATTAAAACTAAGCTTGAAACCCCACAAAAAACTCCAAACCTGTTAAGAAAGTTACTAAGGCCAATTACCTCAAACTAAGTGACAGCTTGTTAAACTTCCATGCCCCGCTGAAAACAAATGACACTGAGGCCTACTCTGAGCTGTATACAAAAGCATTGCACAACCACATTCATAGCTGCATAGATCAGGCAGTACCTGTCCAAGTCAAACCAATGATTACTGGGAAAAATAAACCACCCTGGTGGACCTCTAGCATAAATATGGCTATTCAAAAAAGGAAAAAAACCCTCTCCAAAGCCAAAGGAAACAGACAAAACAGTGCAAAAAGATAATCGGCAGTTTAACAAGCAAATAGATTAGACAGTTAGTCAAATCTGGCAAAGCAAACTATAAGGCAAACATAGCCTCACAGGTAAAATATAACCATAAGGCTTTTTTAATTATGTTCATAACCTCAGGGGAACTTCTCAGCAATGTGCAGAGTTAATCATAAACAGCAACACTTACACCCAGCCTGAAACTATAGTACACCTGCTGGATGACAAGTTCAGTTCAAACTTCTCCTCCCCATCACCTCTTACCACACCCAAAGAAATACCTGCAACCATCTCACTACCAGTCATTGTGAGGTAACAGGTCCTTACTGCACTCACTAAAGCCAAAAACACAGCCTCCATGGTTCCTGACAACATTCCAGGATGCTTCTTAAATAGCTTAAAACAGAATCTATGAGGGCCACTAAAACCTGTCTTTAACCATAACCTCCAGCAGGCTTTTTCCCCTGAGGAATGGAAGACTGCAACAGTCATTCCTCTGCACAAGTAGAGCCCATCAACTGACCCAGGAAACTACAGACCCATAACCTTGATCAGTCTTATCTGCAAGGCCATGCAGAGAATTGTCATTGACCTGATCAATAATGACATAGGAAATATCCAAACACTGGACTAGAACTATATGAATATGGCTTTCTCCAAGGGAAATCTTGACTGTTCAATTTAGTAGACTTCTTCAAGGAAGTCACCAGGGACAATGATGAAGGTAAAATGGTGCACCCAGCTTATCTAGACCTGGCCAAAGCTTTCAACACAATCCTCAACTCGGGAATCATAGATAAACTTTCTGAGCTAGGCATAAACTCCTACACCATGAGATGGATAGTGAACTGGCTCACTGACAGGGCACATGTTGTCTAGATAGGTGAATCCACCTCTGATAAGAAACCTGTTACTAGCAGTGCCCCACAGGGCTTGGTGTTGGGACCCCTCTTGTTTGGTATATACTTTTTTGAGGTGAAGGTCAATGTTAGGGACCTCTGGCTCGCCAAGTTCGCTGATGACTGTAAGCTGGGAGCAATCACTGAATCCCCAAACAATGCTGACATCTTACAGCCAGGCCTAAAAATGCCAAAAGACTAGTGCCAAAACAATGTCCTGAGACTAAATACTAAAAAATGCATAATCACACCGTTTGGGAAATTAGATATCCCTGCAAATTACAATATTGATAGCAGACCCCTAAAAGTAGACCCAGTGGCGAGGGACCTAGGAACACAGATAAATAGTAACCTAGACTTTGACTACCAGGTAGCTATGGTACTGAGGAAATCCTTCTGTGTGGCTCAACTTATAAATAAAGGTATGACATCAAGATTAAAGGAAGTCATGGTGTGCCATTCATTGTACTCGGCCTTCATCAGGCTCATAATTGAGTACAGTGCTCCCTTCTGCATGTACCTAACCACGCACTTACAACAAATGGAGTGGCTAGATGTTTTTCACTAAAAAATACAAAGCATAAGACATGTCTTATTTTCTCCAACTAAAGGACCTATCCCTTTACTCCATCTCATATCATTTATTGATAGGTGACAAGACATTCTCTGATCAAGCCCTGATAAAAATGTTACATATTTGCAAGAAAAATTATACGATGGTTACGCATTCCATGCACCTGAACCATATGTGTGACTCTTAACAGAACTCACTGGAGAGGCAGATTCACATCCCATAATCTACCTCACCTACAGAATAAACTTTTCATCTTTTACAAAGTCTGTCCCTCACTCTCTTCAAAAAAAAATTGATAAATTGATGGGGAACCATACATTCTTTCCAGGGGAACTGCCCATGCCCATGTCCCTTATGGATAAAGGCAGTCTGTAAAAAGACTCAGGACTCCAACACCGAAAGACCCACTACCCCATCCCATATCTATGAAATTAAGATATAATACTATCACATCTTGGGTAATATTGGCTAGGCTTGTAAAGGCTCTAGTGATATAAGCCTAGTAATCACCTAAGAACTTATGCAACAAGTGATCAAATGCTTTGAATGATGAATTGAAGGACATTCATAAAAAATGTGCCAAGGGAAGCAATACAATGGCTGCTGCAATAGATCCTAGTGCTTGAAGGACAGATCTTGCTGGGGGAGATGGATGGGAAATAAGCAGATAAACCTGACTCCTTAATATGGGTACTCAGTGTTCCATCATGCTGTAACGTTACCAGAGTTGGATTTTCTACATGAAATCCTTCACTTCAGAGGTAATCCATAACTTCAGTTTCTGTTTTAACTTCTCCATTACTAATTCTCCTTTCTATTTTCTCCATTTGTTTTTCTTATTTTTGTATTATGAAATTTTTCACATCCAGATGCCTTGGCCTGTATTTCTCCTCAGATATAGCTGGTGCTGCGTTTTTGTATTAATTAATTTTGCTTTCTTCTTTGCATAAATATTATATGACATTAAATATTTTCTTCTTACCCATGTGCATATTTCTTCTCCAGATGTTTCCTGCTCCACTTGACTGTCCTTACTTTGGAAACTCATTGTTCCATCATGCTGTAATATATAATCTGTGTCAGACTTTCTACACTAAATTCTTCACTTTGCAGGTATTCCATAACTTCGGCTTCTATTTAACTTCTATTTTACTAATCTTTTGCTCTATCTTCCCCTTTGTGATCTTATTTCTTCCACAGTAAAATTTTCCATATCTAGGTGCCTTTGTCTGAATATCTCTTCAAATATCTGTCAAGCTCCTTTTTTGTACTGATTAGTTTTTCTTCTCTACATAAATATTGCACAGCAGATCTCCCTTTTTTTCCTATGTCCATGTTTCTTTTTTATACCTTTCAAACATGTCTAAGTTTAAAGATTTCTGTCCTCAACTGAACTTTTGCACTGGTTTCCTACTGAAGGTTCCAGAGTATCTACACCTGTGCTGTGCCCAGGGTTGATGCCTTCTGCAATTAGTACAGAGTTGGATACATCAGAGGCATAACTAAATGTAACTGTAAATTCTTTTTCATTTTGCTGTTTGGTCAGGTTGATGCTATATGAATCTGTGATTCCTTGAATGTTTATTTTTTTGAGTGAGGTTATGTTTGTCTAGGAAGCTGGAGTAGGGGATTTGCTACAGATTTTGGATGGGTATTGCTGATGAAGTATTCGCTCTCTCACCATGTAATGCTTTGTAATGGTTATAATTTATTGTATGGGTGTGCTGAATGGTGTGATTTTGTGGACGTAACTGAAACTGCTTGTCATTATTTGGAGTCTGCAAGCAGGGCTGGCAATTGGGGTGCAATGTACTTCATGTAGTGTATTTGATGGTTTAATTCTGTGTTGCTGTCTATGCATCTTTCAGAAGATGTGGTGGGTTATTCAGAATGTTAGTTAAACTCACTGCAAGTTTGTGTGACACTCAAAAGATAGTTTTTTTTGCATTCCTTACCCTTCCCGCCTGAAGCTCATGCTTACATGTTGACAATGTTGAAGTGGACGAAATTTGTGTATATTGACTTAAAAGTTATGCACTCCCCATAACTAAACATCTGTGTTGTCAATTTTCATTCTTCCTCAACACATGGATTCAGATCTGATCCTCAGATCCGACATGGCCACATACTCCAGACTTTGGATCCAACTCTTGAGTTCCTCCCTCTACCCATAATGCCTTAGTCCATCCTATTTACCTCAGATTTGTTGTCATTAGGCCCATATAGCTAGCAGAGAAAAGAACAGCTGACAGAGAAATGCCTGCAACATGAGTCGGATTGCTATAATCTCTAGTTCATTAATATGCAAATTGGTCTCTTGGGGGGACCACATGCCTTGAACCATTATTCCCAGGAAATGCCCCACCACCACAGTTGGGAAACATCTGTGGTCACTGTGGCAAATGGAGGCAGAAAACAAAGGGTTGGCCTAGATAAATGTCGCCTGATTGAAACTACCAGTGAATATATCATTTGCAAATTGGAGTAAGTTTGACTGGAAATGATAGGGGCTGATGAAGAATGGACCACTGAACAGCTAGAGTCCATTGAAGGACATTCATAAAAAATGTGCCAAGGGAAGCAATACAATGGCTGCTGCAATAGATCCTAGTGCTTGAAGGACAGATCTTGCTGGGGGAGATGGATGGGAAATAAGCAGATAAACCTGACTCCTGATAGTGGATATGCAATGAGGTGGTAGTACTGCTACCTGTACTGCTGTATTCAGAAGAGTACCAATGAACTCCAGACTTTGGAGTGGTGTCAGGTTTGATTTGGCATCATTTATTGAATCCCCCGGTAATTGGCAAATCTGGAACAAATAGTCCCTGGACTGTAGAAGATGATGCTTGGAGGGGGTCATGAGGAGCTAGTCATCCAGATATAGAAACACTCAGAATCCTTTGAGTCTCAGATTATCAGACACCACTACCATACATTTGGTAAACACCCTGGGGGCTGTGGTTAGTCCATAGGGCAGGGCTCTGAATTGGTAGTGACTGGCTCCCAGACGAAAGTTTAAGTGTCTTCAGGAGCATCCATCTATTTTGATAGTACACATCATGAAAATCTGTCAAGCACATCCAATCATCCTTGTGAAGGGATGGTAAGAATGATTGTGCTATGACCATTCAGAACTTTGACTTCTTCACATACTGCTTCAAAATGCTTAGACCCAAAATTGGTCTGAGGTCCCCTGTTTTCTTGGGCCCTAGAAAGAAGGGTAAGTTCTGAATCCTATTTGGTCTTGTGAGACCTCTTGGATGACTCTTTTCTCCATCAGCTTTAGAATTTCTCATGCTGCGTCTTTCCTCTAACTGGATGGAACATCAGGAAGTTTCTTCCATTTGTCAAGAGAGAGAGAGAGAGTTGGAAAATTGAATGAAATAACCTCTGGATATGATTTGTAGCACCCAGGTACCTTTTGTTATGCTTGCCCAGGCTACTGGATGCAGTGATAATCATCCCTCGACTGCCTCCAGAGTTGGACAGTTGGGCACCGCTTCAGGAGTGCTGGAAGGGTCTGTCCAGAAAGATTTCCCAGAAATCCAGGTTCTGCAGATGTCCTCTACCTCTAGGGTGACGTCTCCCATTTCCTCCTCTGCCTCTGGAGAAATTGTCCCCTCGTGGATCTTGGAAAGGTCCCCAAGATTTTCGGAAAAATATTTTCTTACCACCTCTCTGATTCCTGGAAAAGGTCTGTTGAGGGTTAGAAAACTTGATTCCCATGGCAGACAAGAGTCTTTCCATCTTTTTTGCTGCAGGTAAGTGTCTCTCTTACTGATGGCCCACATAAGGATGTGCCATCGAAATGGGACACTGATGAAGGACATCTTAAAGGGCTCCTTAAAGTCACACAGCCGCATCAAAGCGTGTCTTCTTAGGGCAATACCTGAACTAGCCACTTGTGAGGTGCCTTCAGCTGTGTGAGAAATCAAGCTCATTGAATCATTTGAGATAGACAAAAGAGTACAGCACAGCAACTGAAGAGTACAAACTTTAATGACAGTTAAGCGCTTTCTTCCCACTTCATAGGGACTTCATCAGGTTTGTTCAGTTTGCTCTTCAGTTGCTGTGCTATGCTTTGTTTGGTTCTACAGTTTTGTGGGACATTCTTTTGAAATCCTCTGTGGACATGGACTCTCAGACTATTTGAAAGCTCTTTGGTCAAAACTCTCTGAAGTGTGCCAGGTAACTGAGACCTCACAGCAAAGGTTGCCAAAGTAAACACTCACTTTCCGAATCTGTCCAATGCCCTAGACTCCCTGTTTGGAGGATGGACATCAGAGCTCTGCTCTGCCAGCTCTTTCTTGGTGGCTGCTGCCACCACTACTATAGCATCAACTGGGGCTCCTTTGGTCCAGTTGGGTCTGTCTTTTGGAGGAGCTAAGAATTTGTCAGGTGTCTTCGGGATAGGTTTGACAGTATTCAGCTCCTTCCCAGACTGGGAAACAATCAGTGAGCTCATCTGCCGGGGGGGGGGGGGGGTGAAAGTCATAGACAGGCCATAAGGAAAAACTTCCAAAACTACCGATTATTCCAAAGACAGGTTTTCAGGAGACTAGATACCTTTTAGTCTAAGGATCTCTAAAATGTCTCCAAAGGAGATGTCACCCAGCGGCAATCTGGGGGACCCTTCTCCTTCATCAAAATCAGTATCCTCCTTCAGAAAGTCCATCAAGGAGTCTATGTTCTTCCACTTACATGTTCTCTTCCAATGCAGTTCCTCTGTGGGATGTTCAGGGAAAGTATCAGAAGAGAGGGGAAGTTCCTCTACCAGAGCCAATTGGACCCTTGTTGTACCTAGCTTTCCCTGTGGAGTAGATTTGATCAACTCAAACTTCAAAGCAGACAAGGGAAAAGGGGTTGAATCTGAAAAATGAGAAGGTAGTTCTTTGGATAGAGAAAAAGCCCTTTCCACAACCTCAAAGGCAGATGAACCCAGAGAAGTCTCAATCAACCAAGCCAAAGCAGAAGCTCCCAGCAAAGGCAGATCTCGACCACCTTCGGATCCAGGCCTTGAGGATGGAACCGAACCCAAACTGTCTAGGGTTGACGCTTCAAGGGCAGGGGCGAATCTGACACCATCAGAGTTGATCCTGGCCCCATGGACCACATGTGGCCACTTCAGCTCTGGGACCTGTTCCAATCTGATGACATCGGAGTGGAACTAATCAGGGATACCATCAGAATCAAAGAAGAAATCTTCTTCAGATCTGACTCCAGGCCTCTCAGGGATTTCAGATCATGGGACTCCAAAACAACTGGACAGATCAGAGAATGACAGAGAATAGTGTGGGATGATGTAGGGAAGCCCACAGATCTGATAGGGAATGGAGCCAGTATGACCCCCATCTAGATCAGAGCTCTGAGAAATTTTCACATCATCCTGTCCACATCAGCTTTTGATAAACTTCTGCAGGACCTGGAGGATGTAGTAGACTGAGGTCTTGAATGTCTCGTAGGGGGTTTGTAATAATGGGGACTGCACAGTAGGAAATACAGGTGTGATGTCCATGCAACTGGCCCAGCAATCAAGGAGCCTCAATACTCACCACTAACACCAGTGAGGGATGTCCACATTGGGAAGGATAACAAATACTCACACAGTAAAGTACAATTTCCCTTAAGAGCACACAGAGATCACAGTCAGTCTGGGGCTGGTTTTTCCGTTTCTCTCCAGATCCCCAATAAGACTCCCCACTGGTACAGCTACAGGGTGTACATCTTAGCCTAGCGGTCAAGCTAAACCCTCCAGCACCCTCTCTGTCCAACCAGTGCTTCGTGTCCCTGCCCAAGTAGCTGACAGACACACACCTTGGGATATGAGTTATATACAAACACACAGACACTCCTGGAGAAGGTTGTCACAGGTTCTCTAGCTGTGCCCCTTTTACACAGACTATACGGTAGTACCACTTCACCAACCACTAATATCAGCTAATAATAAGGTCCTTATCAAAGGGTGTCCAATTATTACTGTGCAATATTATTATCTAAATGGTAAGTGTGACTGAACAGCAAAGCTTATTGGAGTGACTTGGACAGTATCACTATATACATGCAATGTACTCTAGAGCTTAAATTATATATACACAAAACAGCCATAGTTGAAAGGTTTAAACATGTTTAATAATAAATAATAAAAATCACAATACAATACTTCTTACTACACAGTGCTAGTCACGAGTTCAGCAGGAAAATGCTTAAAATAATACAGTAGTATAGTTTTAACATCAGTACAGGAAAAACAACTATTCTAATCTTCCTATTCCCCATCTATATCTAACAGAAAACACAGTTCTAAAATAAACTTACATATAGAGCATAGGCAGAGTGCTGGCGATGTTGGATGCTCTCAAGACAAATGCAAAAATGCTCTAAGTCTCTCTGTCCTTAAATTGATAACACTGTTCCACTGACTCATTTCAGATTACATCATTATTTTCTGTTACCCAGGCTAACAGAAGCTCAGAGTGTAACATCCCTTTTGATCTTGCACCTGGTCAGGAAGCTACAGCAATAAAAGACATTATACATGCAAATTCTAGCAATTAACTCTAGTCTCAAAACAAAAGCAAGAATTCCTTCATCCAGACATCTTGGCTTTGGGTTTTGTGATCAAACAATTATACAATACTTGATTTATAAGCTTTCCTCCAGCAGAGTGCATTGTTGTTACATTTTTACAGTTCCACACAACGTCATTTTCAACCATTAAAGAGAACAAGCCTGTGGCTTACATTAATATTTCCAAATGACAGAATTATCTACAAAAGTCTATCTGGCTAGGCTGGCAGCCTTCACCTATCTTCACAATAGGTTTAATCGTATGCTCTGTTGTATGACTTTTGTGAGGTGCCAGGTTTTGGATTCAAGGGCCTAGGATCCGAAGAAGGCACCATCAGACTTGCTGATATAATTACTGGCTCTGAAGATTCCAGATCGGAGGGTTTCAGATCAAAAGGTCAGGTCTTAGTATCTCACACAGTTGAATCTGAGATCTTACGGCTTTTGAGTGGTGGCTCCAGCAAAGACCTGAGAGACTTCAGCGTAGAGCATTTTCTTTGCTTGGAGGAGTAGATTTGACCACTTTAGAGGAGTCTTGAGCCCCTGAAGATGTAGCAGTAGCAGGAAGAATTCCATTTAATATTAATTTGTTGCATCAGTCAGCCAAGGCCCTTGGATTAAAGGTTGAACAACCTGAACAGTTTGTATCCAGGTGACTGACTCCGAACCAATAAACACACTCCTACTGGGCATCTGAACCCAGAATCTTATGCCCACAAGAAGTGCATTTTTTGAAACCCGTTGGTTTATCCGACATGGTAGAAAAGACACCAATAGTATAGCTATCAATGTAAATAAGTAATACAGTGAAAGGAAAAAGGCGTTTTTTTATTTTGCTTTGTTTTTTAGGGAAGGGAAAGTAAACAGAAAATAATAATTACTAACAATGGTAATTTACAAAGATTACCTTGATAAAAACGTAAATAGAATACCAGGTATGGTAAACAAGAGAAGTACTATATGTAAAAATAGCAGCAGCCATAACATCAGTGAAAATTAAAAGGCAGGACAAATAGAGACAGTATAAGACAGAAAATCAACTTTTGAAATTAGAATGAAAGGATTAACTCACAAATATTCACTATATACCAGCTCGAGGCAGGGACCTGCATCTGAGCATGTCGGCAAAGAAGATCTGAGGTAATGGTGATGGACTACGGCATAATGGATAGAAAGAGGAGCTTCAGAGTTGGATCCAAAGTTTGGAGTATGCGGCTGAGTCGGATCCGAGGATCGGATCTGAGCCCATGGGTTGAAGAATGAAAAGGACAACATCAAATGGATAGGTTAACGGTTATATGTGTGTGAGAGCTTATTAAAGAACAAAATGTCTACGATGTAAGATCTCTTCAGCATATCCATCTTATTCACATATAGTTTAATAAAAAAACACCACTAATGGTACCTTTTATGAATCAATGTGAGTGAAGATATATTGTGCATATAAGTAATACCATCAACTGAGGAATATTGATTATAAAGGATTCTATAAACGAGACAGGTAGGACATTGTCATGTAAAATTTGATTTATAAATAAAGTACATTTTAACTGAAGTACATATCTTAAAAGTATACATTAATTTTATTTATTATCCACATGGGAATGATAATAATATACTTGAATAGCATACAAGTATGCAGAACTGATTATTTATTTATTTTATTTGTTTATTTATTGACATTTGATTACTGGGAAAGTCTACCTGGGTAGAAAGGCATTTTCAGCACAGGTATGGGGAGAAAAGTTCCATGTATTTCAAAACAATTTAAGAACAATAATTTTACAATCTTTAAAAATAATAAATACAAAAAATACAGTTTAATTATAACAAATTAAATATAACGTAAATATTGTTTAAGAATAGATAGAAGTTATGTGACAATAATTTAATAGTTAAAATTTTTTTAGAGAGTTTATAAAGAAATTAAAGGTAAATTAGTATAATACAAACAGGGAGTGCAATACTAAGTGAGATAAAAGCAGATTTATGGTATATTTGAAGAGAAAGACAGGGGAAAGAAGCTGACAGAAGTAAGGGAGTGAGTAAAGAAGGGAAAGCATGGAGATGCAAATGGAGATATAAGGTGTGAATTAAGTATTTGTTCACATTTAGGGATACAGTTTATCAAGAAACAAGAACAGAACTGGCATTACGAAGTCTTTCAGAACAGTTCTGAAGTATGGGAGGGAGGGTATTGACCTGATGGATATAAATAAGGAATTCCAGGTCCTAGCAACATGATAAGAGTACAGACAATGCCCAGGAGATTTGATAGGTTGGTGGACAGACTGCAGTTTTGGATCACTGGATTGTAATGACCAAATGGGAACATAGACATGTGGAATGTTATTTACTGCTGGACAAGCAGAAATATTCTGGATAATTTTATAGGTGGCAAGAAGCTGGGTATATGTTAGTTCTAACCAATTTAGGCTTTAGTGGGTTATGAAACGGGTATTTGCTGCAAATTTATCAGCTTTGTTATAGCACTGTTCAAGTTTTGTTTTTTCACAAAACAAAAAAATCAGAATACAAAAGCATAATACTAAACAAAAAAAAAAACTTGTAGAAGCCAAGAAAAGTGTGGTTATTTTAATAAATAGTCATAAGTGCTTTTGTTCACAACAATGCTACAAACTCCTTCAGATACAGCCTTACTTGACCTTCCGCATGCTGGCGTTTGTACCTTACCTCTTCTTCCTCATAATCATTTCCTTAAATAAGCAATAAAATACTGTCATTGGTAGCTATTTGCTCAGTTTGTTTTTTGTAATCTTTATAATATATCTTTAACATCTCAAAGTGCTTACTCCTCTCTGTACTCTTCTTTTCTAGACCTAACACCACTCTTAAGTATTCAACTGCAGTACCACCTTTATCATTCTTATAAGAAAAGCGCAGTCCGGGTCTGAACGGTCTGCAAACAGCTAAAGTTGACTTTGAGTATGTGTCTACCTGTTTGAGCCAATATTCATTTTCCCCTGGAGAGCACTCTGCTTTGGCTTGTAAGCAGCCCCCCACACACACACACACACTCACTCACTCATCTTCCACTTTCTCTCTTATTCCCTTCTGTTATCAAATAGTATCCATAACTGATCAATACTGTGTGCTTGTTAATTTAAACTGAGACCACAGTAGCCTACCGATACAAGGTTATCCTGTTTTTCCACCTGAGAAATTGTTAAGAAATGACTTACAGTTTCAGAGCAGTCCTTGGTCAATTGTGATTGTTTCTTAAACACAAACTTGTCTTTGCTTTGGCTCATTAGCAGTAGTACAAAGAACTGCCTGCTCATACCCTTGTTCTCCCCTCCCCCTTCCCTGTTTATTACCTTAAGACAATCCCAAAGTTAATAAATATTACCTGTGGCAGGCACCATTTTTAAAACTACAACGACCCTTGTCATTATCATATGTTCATTTATCAGTTAACTCTGTTACCTGATTGTTTCCAGCCCCCCATAAGAGCAACTATCAGGGTTTCTACCCGCTTCGCTCCCCACCCTGCCCCCTATTCCCTCCCACCCCCAGTGGTCCCACCTTTATTACACTCACAAACACCTCCCATCTTTCCAATAGCCAACCACAGCGCTAACCCAACACTACCTCCTCCATCTTCCCACTACTATCACACTTCCTCAACTAACATGTACAAGCATACCTTACCTATGCTCACTGCAAGCACTCTCCATGCATATCTTACATCCTACCAAAGCTCCATCATTCCCCCACTCAACCACTACCACTGTACTACTACTCACTCCAACACTCATGTCTCACCCTCACTCAGCTCCCCTCCCACCAACTCAAGAACCTTCCATATGCACCCCCCACATATCCTACCAACTATATTACTCAAACATAAAGCATCCCTACAAGCTAACATATTAACCCTTCCACCATACCTATTACCCACAGAGCACAATCATAAAGTTTCCCTTATAAACAAACACATTCAAAAACTGAGAAAACTAATAACCTCATGCATATCAAAACTAGCCCTAAGTGGAGACATCCACCCCAACCCTGGCCCCACCATCTCCAACCCTCTGTCATCCCCTAAAGGGCCCATCTCTATACCAGAAGAATGCAAAGTCCCTGTAATCACGGCTGCACAGGTAAAAACACACTATCCAAAGCCAAGAACACAGCATCCATGGGACCTGACGACATCCCAGGCTGTGTTCTACATGAACTACAGAACGAACTGGCACCCTACCTAAGTACCATGTTCGATGACAGCCTCACCTCAGGCTATGTGCCCACTGAATGGTGCACAGCGACAGTTATCCCACTCCACAAAGGGGGAGCCACCACAGACCCCAGAAACTACCGCCCCATTAGCCTAACGAGCCTGGTCTGCAAGGCTATGGAGCGTATCATCATGGAACTTATAAACAATGACATTGGTAATCTCCAAACTCAGGATCCCACTCAGTTCGGATTTGTAAAAGGCAGATCATGTCTCCTAAACCTGAAAGACTTCTTTGAAGCAGTCACCAAAGCCGTAGATGAGGGTAAGGTGGTTCACACAGCCTATCTACATCTCGCCAAGGCTTTTGACACCATCCCCCACTCTGGAATTATAGATAAACTCATTAAACTAGGTATAAATCCCTATGTCACAAGATGAGTTGCCAGCTGGCTCACTGACAAAACCCACACTGTGAAAGTAGCAGACTCCAAATCCAGCTTCAGACCAGTGACAAGTGGAGTACCACAGGGTTCAGTCCTGGGTCCTCTCCTGTTTGGTATCTACTTCTCTGAAGTACAGGCCAACACAGAAGGTCTTTGGTTAACGAAGTTCACAGATGACTGCAAACTAGGAGCCATAATCAAAACTCCAAAAGATGTGGACATCCTACAAAAGGGCCTTGCTGAGACAGATGCCTGGTGTCAAAGCCATGGCCTCAGGCTCAATGCCAAAAAGTGCATTGTCATTCCTTTTGGTAAAAACTCAGTACCCATGAACTACCACATAGGTGGTAGTCTACTTAACACCGAAAGTGTGATAAGAGACCTTAGGACACAGGTGGACAGTAGTCTCTCCTTTGATAATCACATCACCACAGTAGTCAGGAAATCCTTCTATGTGGCACACCTCATCACAAAAGGTTTCTCATCCAGGAAAAAAAGAGGTCATTGTTCCCTCTACTGTCACTCATTAGACCCATTATAGAGTACAATGCCCCTTTTGGTATGTACCTCACAAGACATCTACAACAACTGGAAAGGCCACAGAAATACCTCACAAAGAGGATTACCGGCCTCAAAGAGATGCCCTATGCAGACCGTCTCAAAAAACTGCAGCTTTACTCAGTTGCATATCGCCTACTCAGAGGCGATCTCTGCCTAACACACAAAACTATGTCAAACCCAGAGCTTTTAGACATGCTCCACTTAAAGAAATCCCAACCCCTACGAGCTACATGCTCTAGGGACCTAAACCTCATCACCACAATAAACAGAACATGCTGGAGGGATAGATTTCTCTCCCAGAGACTTCCCATACTCTGGAACAAACTACCTATCTATGTCAAACAAAGCTCCTCATTAGCACTGTTCAAGAAAAATCTTGATTGGATGGAAGATAGGAAATTCACCCCAGGGATCACTTCTGTGGCTCTGCTCAACAGTGGCACAGGAAAATAATTTTCTTGGGCGGCGAAAGCCAGGGTACCTTTGGCTAGGCTTATATAGGCCCTAGGGCCAATAACCAAGTACCTACCTATGAAACTATAAACCCCAATCCTCATAATCAGACTAGAAACCACAACTTCTCCCATATTACAGCCAATAGAAAGCCAAGTGACTTCCTTCTACTAAGCCTAAATATTAGAAGTATATCCAGCAAAGTCCATGAACTCCATGACACCATAGACTTGTACTCCCCAGATATAGTCATCCTGACAGAAACCTGGCTAAAACCTCACATTACCAGTGAGAAAATACTCCCTACAGGTTATGGCATACTAACAGTAGACCAGCGAAACAAGAAAGGAGGCGGTGTAGCAATAATATTTAAACAGCATCTAAACATCCAGATCTTAAAATCATCAGCTCCACAAATAGGCAATGAAGAAATAATATATACCAACCTCAAAATAAACCAAAACAAAACCATCAACATAATTGGATGCTACTTTCCACCTGGCCAAAACATCCCTCCACTAGAAAACCTCCTCAGTTGGTCTACCCACCATCTCCCCCAAGAAACTATCATTTTAGGTGATTTCAATATTGACTGGCAATCCTGTTCTGGCAACCATCCAACCCATTGTGTAAACCTTCATGGCTTCACCCAACTAGTCCAGTCACAAACCAGGATAAATAAAAACTTCAGCAAGCACTCTACCCTGGATTGGACACTAGTCAGTAAGAGCCCCCAGTCATATATAACAGGCTGCTTATCAGATAGCCTCAGTGATCACTCCCCAACATTCCTACTCAAAAAATACCTATACCAAGCTACACCTGTCATCTACCATCAAATATGTAACAAACTAAACTTTAACCCACTCACATTCATCTCATCCCTCAAAGAATGTAACTGGCATCCTCTAAAGTACCTCAGTCTTATTGAAGCAGTTGAATTTTTTAATACTACCTTCTTCAGCATCCTTAATTACCATGCCCCCATAAGACTTTCCAGAATCAAAGCACAACCCTCCCCAAGGTTACAGAAAACCACTAAGTTAGAAATGAAAAACAGAGATAAAGCCTGGGAGCACTGGCACAAAACCAAAAACCCCTCAACTAGACAGAAATTCCTAAAACTACGCAATAGAGTCAAAAAGCTAATAAAACAGGACAAATTCCAATACTACCAGTCTGCCCTAGACTCCTCCCAACACAGCCCAAAGCAATTCTGGTCCTCCATAAACCCCATCCTCTACCCAGGTAAAGTCAGTACCGCTCCTCCTAACATCCCTCACTCCTCAGAAAATATTGCTACCTCATTCGACACACACTTCACACAAACCATACTATCACTAACTAAACAACACAACCCCCCTCCCCTCCAACCCACACCTTCAACTAGTAATCTCCCCACTGCCTTCTCTTTTTCTCCTGTACCTACCTCCAACATAAAAAAAACTCTTAACTAAACTTAAGCCCACCAAATTAGCAGCAGACAACCTCCCAAGTGAATACCTACAAATCGCAGCTGATGCTCTGACCTACCCAGTATCCATCTTGATTAACTGATCTCTGTCAGAAAGTTATGTTCCCACACTGTGGAAAGTATCACATATAATTCCCCTCCACAAAGGCGGACCCTCCACAGAACTAACCAATTACTGCCTCATAGCTATTCTCTCTCCACTCTCCAAAATACTAGAGAGATGCATACACTCTCAGGTCTCAGACTACCTCCTTACTAACAACCTCCTTTCCAATACTCAGCATGGTTTCCGACCAAACCATAGCACCACCACTGCCTTACTCTCCTTTACTAACACTATCCTTCAGCATAAAAACAATGGCTATCTCTCTTCTGCTACTTTCCTAGACCTATCTAAAGCATTTGACATGGTCCCACACAAACAACTTATCTCTGTCCTCAATAACCTATTTTTCTCACAATCAGTCACCAACTGGTTTCAGAGTTACCTGTCTGAGCGCCAACAATCTGTTCTATGGCAGAATGACATATCTCCCCAACTATCTGTCTCCATAAGGATTACCCAAGGATCCATCCTTGGACCCCTACTCTTCTCTGTTTTCACCAATAATCTAGCCTCTGCCACCGAACATGGCACACTCATACAATACGCAGATGACTCAACCATCATCTGCTCAGCCCAGTCCCTACCCAAACTGCAAAAAGTCACACAGGAAGCCTTTTCCTCTGTTGAAACTTGGTTATCCGATGCCCAATTAATACTCAACCCAAACAAAACTAAACTACTCATCTTCCAACCCACCAAACATACTCAAAACAACTCCCACTTTAACATCACAGCAAAAGACAACACCATTATATAACCAACTGAACACACCAAATTACTAGGAGTGGAAATAGACAATAAACTAAAATTTGACATTCGCATATCCATGACCATAAAAAAGTCCATAAAAAAACTAGGAGCATTATACAGAAATAAGCAACTTCTCACCAAAGCAGCAAAGACTTCAATAGCAAATTCCCACCTTATCTCCACCCTACTTTATGCCTCTCCAATATATACCAACCTAAGGCAATGCAATCTAAACAAGCTAGAGACCTGCTACAACAAAATCGCCAAATTCGTCACAGGGGCATCCTACCGTAGTCACCACTGTCTCTCACTTGCTGAACTGGGCTGACTTGAACTCCCTCACCTCCTTCAATGGTATCAACTCTCACTCGCCCACAAACTAGTAAACCATCCACTAAATGTCCCATCCCTCCAGAATCTACTCCAACCCTATCGCACCACCAGACCACTAAGATCCAGCAACAAAAATCACTTGCAGATCACTAAAGCCAATAACTCTGCTGGTGAAGCACTATTCTCTTGCACCATAGCCAAATTATGGAACTCCCTCCCACCCACAATTACCTCCATACCATCATGCACCCACTTCAAAACTTTACTAAAAGCACCTAAAAACATGCTGGCTATGCCCTTGCAACTCCCACTCTAATATCACCCACCCCATCCAACCACTGCCTTTCTTTTCACTCCACTAACTACCTTGATTATAGCAAGCTCAGATGCTCATAAGCCTAGTACTTATTATATAGCAGGAACTTCTTATTGTAACATTTGTTAATGTCTGTTATGTACTTCACAGATAAAGATTCTAGTTGTCTACTGATGTACTATGTTCTTCATCTGTAAATATGTTGTAAGTAATTGCTATGTAAATTGTTAATCGCTATGTAATCCAATGTAACTACTGTCTGTTTATTTTAACTGTGGAGCTTTTCTCCCCGGGCCTCCGCTGAAAATGGACCTACGTCCAGTCGGACACTCCCGGTCAACAAATATAAATAAATAAATAAATAAACTAGAGTTACATAATTTGCAACAATGATAATATTACTATTAAAATCATTTAAACAAAAAAATTATAGTTTAATAACAACCTACTTTACAATAAAACAATAATATTATATAAAAGATTTCATTATAAAAATTAAGTAATACGTCCTAATTAACAAACATAACTGAATTTAATATTAAAGTTCAATCATCACTAAATGTGCATCCTTTTCATAATTAAACTATTAATACGTATCAGTTCATTGATACCTTGGGAGTTAGTAGAATCAGAGGTTGATACTCCACTTAGTCCGATAGTTGCGGCAGCTGGCTGTAATACAGACTCTCTAGCAAAATGTGTGGATACTATCTTAAAATCATTTTTTGCAGATAAGCCCTATGTCGTAAAGGACACGTGGATTTACTCAGTGAGTTACACCAAGCTGACTTGGTAATAATTTAACTTTTTTGGTCACTGATGTGACAGGCCTGTTTTTGATTATTCCCCATAAAGAGGGTTTACAGTGGTTTAATAAGTGGTTCTAACTTAGCTTACAGTACCAAAAAATTAGTAGTGGAAGCCATGGAAACAGTCTTGGCCAACATTTTTTTTTCAGAGTACTTTAAACAAGTTTCTGGGGTGGCAGTGGTAGCATTGGCAGCTCTTGTATTTTGCCAATATTACATTAAGGTGGTTGGAGAATTTACTTATTTTTGCATCTTCTTTTGCAAATTTTATAAAATGGATTAAAGATTCTTGGATGATATTTTTATTTTATGGACATGTAATGTAAAACAGGTGGATGAATTTCTACATGATATAAATGGCATGACTTCTTTCTTGTTCTTTAAAGGACAATACATCTTGAATTATATCATTGTTGAATGTGAACACTGGTAAGGACCCAACTGAGCAAAGTTTCTATAAAGTGTGTATAGGAAGGAAACTTATTCTAACAGTTTACTGTATCACAGAAGTCACCACCCAACTTGGCAAAACAGAAACAGAGTTAAAAGCCAATTTATTAGACTGTCATGCCTTAACACTGAGGAATCAAAGTTTTATGATGAAACTAAGGTTTTAAGTAAGATGTTTCAGGATAGACAATATCCCATTGTCCTTGTTGATAGTTTAATGGATATATTCAAATGGTATAGATTAGTTTTGAGATATGGTCTTGGTATTACAAAAAAAACCCCTCACAGTGGCTCTGCATCTGTTGATGCAAACAGTTATGCTAAAATTGGGAAATTAAATACTTCCCCTAGAGCATTATTGCAAAGGAAATGGAGTCATTTTGTTATATTACAGGGCCTAGGTGGTGCCTTAGGTGAAAGTCCAATTATGGTATTCAGAACAGGTAATAATTTAAAAAGGATTTTTGAGAAAGGGAGTATTGGCAAAAAGAATGAATATATAGCTTCAAAAGGAATGTTCAAATGTGGAGCATCTCACTGCCTACGAACAAACACTTGACCATGGTATTCACTACCCAAATGGTCAAACAGACACCCACGACTTCACACATAACACCAAACATTTTACCATCGCCAGCACACTGAATATACCACCCTCTATAAAATACCACCCCTGTACAGCCACAAAATATAATCCTAAAGACAAAGACTATATAAAACTTATAAACAAACTCCTAAAGCTCAGAATATCCTGTCACTATAACCTTATAACACATGGAGACATTCATCCCAACCCTGGCCCACCCACACCCAATAACCTCCACTCCCCTACCACAACCCCCACAGTCAAGCTACCCATGTATACTCCCACTCGTTCCCTCCTAGCATTTCACCTAAATATTAGAAGTATTAACAATAAGATTCCCAACCTACATGACCTCCTAGCAACCCACACCCCAGACATTATGTGCATTACAGAAACCTGGCTTAAACCGAGTACTACTGACAATGAGATACTACCTCCATGATACAATATTCACTGGTTAGGCTGGGCTACAAGGAAAGGAGGTGGGATAGCAGTCCTTTACAAAAATATTCTAACCGTTAATAGTGACACCATTCAACCTCCCCAATTCAATAATGCAAAACTCCTCATAACCAAGCTACAGATTAACCAAAACAAGCACTTGAACATCGTCTGTGCATACATTCCACCAGGCAACACCCTAAATACCCTAGAAGATATCCTTTACTGGTTATCCACTACCTATCCCCAAGAAACAATAGTTCTTGGTGACTTTAACACTGACTGGTAGCCCTGCTCCTCCGACCCCCCCCCCCCCCACCCATACAAACTTATCTGGGTTTAAACAGACCATAACCTCTCCCACTAGGATAAACAAACCAACCAAAAGGGAAAGTATCCTAGACTGGATCCTAGTTAATAACCAGCCCCAACTGTACACAGCTGGTACTCTCCCTGATGACCTCAGCAACCATTGTCTAACCTATATCATAAAACATAAGGCAGGAAACCCTCACCAGCCCAAATATAAAACAGTTAGAAACAGGAAAAACTTTGACACTACTATATTCCAAAACGAATTAAAAGCAGTTGACTGGTCAAAACTAAAAAAACTAGCATTAGAGGAGGCCACAGATCACCTTAACACTAAATTCCTAAGTATCTTTTTTTCCCATGCTCCAGCACATACAATAAAACTAGATCCAATACAGCACCATGGCTCACACAAGATACCAAAGCTAAAATCAAAACTAGAAACAGAGCCTGGGCCAGCTGGAGAACAACCAAAGCCCCAGTTGACCATCTAAAATATCGTCAACTCAGGAATGGTACAAAAAAATCTATTTTACTGAATAAAAAAAGCTTCTACCAAAATCTCCTACAAAAAAGTACAGTTTTGTACCTACCATAAATGTAGATGTTCGAAGATCCACATTGCTGCAGTCCTTACACTTGGGGTAGTCCGCTGTCCTCGGTCGGCCCGAATATCAAAGTATTAGGCTGACGTCGGTCAAGGCGCTTAAGACTGACATCAGGACGTCAGGGTACAAATGCGCATGACCGACGTCATATCCTCAGTCTTTTCTTGCCCCAGATGTCAGAAGACCCTAAAAAGAAAGGTCAAAACCAAAAGACAGCAAAAAACAACCAACCACCCTTGCACTAATCATATGTACAATATATACAATATCCACAATATTCACAACCCAAACCACACAACCGCCTCTAACTACAGAGGGGAAGGAGGGAGCTTAAATTGGACTGCAGCAATGTGGATCTTCAAACATCTACATTTATGGTAGGTACAAAACTGTACTATGTTCTTCATCTCACATTGCTGCAGTCCTTACACTTGGGTAGAATCCCAAAGCAGAGGTAAGGGAGGATGGCAAAACTATAAAGCAGTAGGAGCTGCCAAAATGCCCTGTAAAATTGCAGTGGCAAAACCAACCCTAGATTTAGAGTAAAGTGGAAGGTGGTAATGCTTAGAGAAAGTATGCACTGAACTCCAAGTAGCTGCCTCCAAAATATCTTTAGTTGCCACCCCCCTTAAAAAAGCTGTAGAAGTTGCAGTAGCCCTAGTGGAATGAGGCCTAATCCCAGCTGGAATCTCCTTACCATGATGGGAATAACAGAAAGCAATACAAAACCCAATCCACTTAGAAATAGTTTGTTTTGACACAGGCTTGCCCTGAGAACCCAAAGCAAATGAAACAAATAACTGCTGAGACTGCCTGAACCCTTTAGTTCTGCTCAAATAATATCGCAACTGCCTGTGTATATCCAAAGTGTGCAAAATCTTTTCCCTTTATTTTGGGGTTTGCATAAAAGTAGGCAAATGAATAGTTTGGTTTAAAGCCACACTAGAAACCACTTTAGGCATAAAGGAAGGATTAGTACGTAAAGATACCCTATCCTTATGGAAAATTAAGAAAGGCTCAACCGCCATAAGGGCCTGTAATTCAGAAACCCTTCTCGCAGAGGTAATGGCCAACAAAAAAGCAGTCTTCCATGATAAATATTTCAACTCGGCAGTAGCTGCAGGCTCAAAAGGTTGTAGAGTGAGTTTCTCCAACACAAAATTGAGATCCCAAGCAGGAGTAGGAGCTCTACGTGGGGGTCTTATATTCTTTGCCCGTCTAAGGAATTGCTTAAACAAAGGATGAGAAAACAATGGTGGGTCACAGTCATAGTGAGCAGAAATTGCTACAGCATGAACCTTAATAGAAGAGAAGGACAAACCTTTGTCCAGTAACTCAGTAAGATATTGAAGAGCCACACTTAAATTAGGCTTAGAAACATCAAATTCCTTTGCTGTACTCCAAAATAAAAATCTCTTCCATTTATCTGCGTACACTTTCCTTGTACTAGGCCTTCTGGCCTCCAAAATAACATTCAAAACTTGCTGTGGAAGCTGAGACCCTCCAGGGTTTAAAACAGAATATGCCAGGCTGTTAGGTGAAGAGAGTGAAGTTTGACATTGAGTAAATGACTGTTCTCCTGAGACAGCAGGTGTGGAATCGAAGGCAAAGGCCATGGAGGCTCCTGTACCAGACTTCTCAGTAATGGGTACCAGTGCTGTCGAGGCCAATCTGGAGCTATTAAAATCATCTTTGGCTTGTCCTGTCTGACCTTCAGGAGTACCTTTGGGAGGAGAGGCAGAGGTGGAAAGGCATACACATGAAGATTGCTCCAATTGAATGAAAGAGCATCCACTTTCCAAGCTGTGGGATGAAACCTTTTTGTGCAAAACTTTGGCAGCTGGTAGTTTAGTGGAGAAGCGAACAGATCTATGTCTGGAGTTCCCCATAACACTGTCAATTTCTGAAATACATGAGGATCCAATTTCCACTCGTGGGGATCCATAATTTGTCTGCTCAACACATCTGCTAAGGAGTTCTGTGCTCCCGGCAGAAACCTTGCCTGAAGATTTAGCTGTAAACTGAGAGCAGTCTCCCACAAAATCATTGCTTGTCTGCATAGAGGATAAGAATGTGTTCCCCCTTGCTTGTTGATGTACCACATGACAGTTGTGTTGTCTGTTAGAACCAACACCTGCCCTGGAAGTAGTAAATCCTTGAAAGCTATTAATGCAAATTGGACTGCTAACATCTCCTTCAAGTTGATATGTAGATGTTGAAGTCTGGCAGGCCACGTGTCTTGTACCCACTTTCCATTTAGATGAGCTCCCAAGCTTTGTCTGAGGCATCTGTCGTTAGAATCTGACTCGCCTCTGGCCGGGTCACAGAGAGTCCCTTGTTTAGGTGACATTCCTGAGCCCACCACAAAAATTCCTTTTGAATGCAAGGTATTATCTGAATGACAGTGTCCATATCTTGGCAGTGCTGTGTCCATACATTTTGAGATACCATTGTAGCTTCCTCATATGCAGTTTGGCATTGGGAAGCACCAGAATACAAGATGCCATGAACCCCAAGGCTTGAAGGACTGTCCTTGCAGTCAGCCTGGACTGATGAGACAATTGATGGAAGTAAAGAGAAAGATTCTTTTGTTTGTCCGGGGTCAAAAAGGCCATCTGGGATGCTGTATTCAGTCTCACACCCAGAAAGCACATGTCCTGAGAGGGTACTAGACTGGACTTTATTTCGTTCACAGAATACCCCAGGCATCTTAGCACTGCTATCACATATTGTAGATGATGAAGAAGTTCGTCCTTTCCTTGGGCCAGAATCAGGCAATCGTCCAAATAAGGATAGATCTGTATTCCTCTTAGCCTGAAGAAAGCTATCACTGGAGCCAGAACCTTCGTGAACACTCTGGGCTCAGTAGATAAGCCAAAGGGCAATGCGGAGAACTGATAATGAGAAGTCCCAGCCCGAAAACGCAGATACTTCCTGCAACTTAGCCTGATAGGAACATGAAGGTAAGCCTCCTTGAGATCCAGAGTCACCATCCAGTGATCTTTGCCCAGCAGAGGTAAAAGCTGTTGTAACGTCAACATTTTGAACTTGGGAATGTCCAGATAAGTGTTGAGGATAGATAAATCCAAAATTGGTCTCCACGTGTTCCCCTTCTTTGGTACTAGGAACAGGCGAGAATAAAATCCTAGGCCCACTTCTGGCAGAGGGACCGGTTGTATGGCCCCTATTTGAAGCAGCAGAGAAATTTGTTTGTGAGCCTCTAGTCTTTGTTGAGGAAGAACGTCCGGCATGCCTTTGAAAGGAGGCAAGGTATGGAAATAAAACTTGTAACCTTGGTGTATGATATCCAATACCCATCTGTCTTGGGTAATCAAACTCCAATTTTCCTTGAAGAGTGCCAACCTTCCTCACAAAGGTGCTGCCAGGCAAGAAGGATCTGGCAGCTGAAAAGGTAGGTCATTGGGCCTGTTTACGAAAGGACTGGCCCCTGCCCTCACCCGAAGATTGTGCAGGTGAACTCCCTGTTCTAGGTCTGAAGGAGCTCTGAGCTCTGCCCCTACCACGTCTAGATCTACCCCTAGACTGTGAATCATAAGAAGGGTACGTCCACCCCTTAGCAGGCCAATTCCTACTAAACTAGGGAGGCTGAACTTGCAAAAATCTTTAACAGCCTGCATAGACTTAGCCTTGTCTTCCATTTTCTTCAAGACTGACTCCACAGGTGAACCAAACAACACATCAGACTGTAAAGGAGCATCCAAAATCCTTGTCTTAACATGGTCAGATAAATTCTGATCCCTCAGCCAGGCGTGCCTGCGAAGAACTGACCCAGTGGCAGCCACCCTAGACGAGGCCTGTACAGCATCAAAACCACATTGTAAAGAATGCTTACCCACCTGTTCAGAGACATGTACCAAATCTTGTAATTCTTTACACTCAATGCCTTCCGCCAGAGCATCTACCTTAGACTTCAATTGAGAAAGAAGATAGTTTTGATATTTCAACATGTGAAACTGGCAATTCAAAGCCCTCATAGCTAAGGTGGAAGAAGTATAGACTTTCTTTCCCCATCTATCCAAAGCTCTGGCCTCTTTATCTGGAGGAACCGGATTTTTTACAACAGAGGCCTTGACACCCTTAGGTCCCTGACTAACAGTTTCTGGGTCTGCCCTAGGACTCTTATAAAGATATTTATGAGCCTCAGGCACCCTGTAATACCTATCCGGTTTAACAGGAGCAGGAGGCAAAGAATCAGGATTAAGTGAAGCCTCTGCAAACACATCTTCCACAACATCCAGAACAGGTGGTATAGCCAAAGGCCTATGCTGGGGTAAAAGCAAAAAATCCCTAAGCCTTTTCCTGGAATCAGAGAAGTCCTGACCTTCCCACTTAAAATGTTCCCTCATGGAATGAAGAGTCTCTGAAAAAGAAAAATCCTCTGGAGGAGAAGCAGAAGGAGTCGAATCATCTGCATCAGAATCAGAATAAGGAGAGTACTCCTGCAAGTCTTCAGCCGAAGACTCTGAAACATCCGAAGCCTGCTCAAAACTCCCCAACTCTGGTTCCACCCTAGGCCTCTTATCAGGAGGGGGCAAAGAACCTCTAATCAAAGTAATTAAATCTTCTGCCATTTTAAGCATGTGCTTCTTGGGCATAGAACCTGTTGAACTAGGAGTGACACCAACAGAAGCTAAACCTGGCCTGCCTCTGGGAGAAGCCTTGGAAACAGAAGGAGAGGGCCTAACCACCCTAGGAAGGGAGGGGAGTACAGTAACCTGAGAAGCCCCTTCAGCCTGACCTGCCTCCTGAGAGGCCACATCCTGCAATATCAAAGTCTCCCCCTGGGACTCCAGAGAAGCCTCCGGTGGAACCACCGGTTCCACTGACGCCTCTAAAGAACCGGCGTCCGGTACGGACGACTCTTCTTGCCTGGGTTTAGCTGCTTTGTCTTTGCACTTCTTCGAAGAAGCGGGCGTCGGAGCATCCGACGGCATATTATAATTGCACCACTTCCCGAAGACCAACCTGGCACAATCTAACCTTCGCTTAATAGTGCGCTTATTGAACCCAGCACAAAAGCGACACCCAACAACGTCGTGCTCAGGCCCCAAACAAGGAATACACAAAGTATGCTAATCCCTATGCGGTATCTGCTTCCCACAAGAAATACAGTTATTCACTTTTTCTGACATCCGGTAAACCACTGAGGCAAGAAAAAACTAAAATATTCCCCAACGGGGTACTTAGCCAACTTTGACTCGGTCTGAAACTCCGAATTCGAAAAATTTCAGAACGCCGAACAGCACTTGCAACGCTGCTTCTGCATCGGACCATGCGGCAAAAAAGACTGAGGATATGACGTCGGTCATGCGCATTTGTACCCTGACGTCCTGATGTCAGTCTTAAGCGCCTTGACCGACGTCAGCCTAATACTTTGATATTCGGGCCGACCGAGGACAGCGGACTACCCCAAGTGTAAGGACTGCAGCAATGTGAGATGAAGAACATCACCATAACAACCCTCAAAAGTTCTGGGCAGGCTTAAATCAACTACTTTGTCCAGGTCATTCCACCACCGCATCCCTGGCTAACTACACCTATAGTTCCCCAGAGACCATAGCTAGCGCCTTTAATAACTTTTTCAATTAAACAATCCAATCCCTAGCAAATCAACTAACCCCCTCTAACTTAAACCACATGCCTAATCTACCCAATAATCACCCCGAATTTAGCTTCCAACCAATATCCACTAGTTTTATCAAAACACTTCTAAAAAAACTAAAACCTACCACCCTTGCTGCTGACCTCCTCCCTGCAGAGTACCTACAAATAGCTGCAGATGCCATTGCATATCCCAGATCTATCCTCATCAACAGAACCTTACCTGAAAACGCTATCCCCTCCCTCTGGAAAACATCTCACGTCATCCCACTCCAAAAAGGTAGTAGCTCCTCCGACATATCCAACTACAGACCCACTGCCATTCTTTCACCACTAAGCCAAAATAATGGAGAAATATGTACACAAGCAACTAATGCAATACCTTACACAGAATAAGTTACTATCCAACTCCCAGCATGGTTTCAGGCCATACCACAGCACTATCTCAGCCCTCATTTCCTTTACTACTGCCATAAACCAAAACAGGAATGACAATAGGCTAACCTCCGCCCTCTTTCTTGACCTATCAAAAGCCTTTGACATGGTCAACCATGAACTTCTCATTCTTTCATTAAAATCTATTTCCTTCAACAAGCCTGCTATCCAGTTGTTCCAGTCCTACCTGACTGGTAGACAAAAGGCAGTACTATGGCAGGGCAAACTCTCCAGCCAGCTACCTCTCACACTTGGTGTTCCTCAAGGGTCCATACTAGGTCCACTAATCTTCTCTATTTTTATCAACAACCTTCACACTGCTATCCCTAAAGCTACCTGCATTCAATATGCAGATGATTCCACTCTGATCTGCTCAACCACCTCTCCATCTGAACTGCAGACCTTAACCCAAAATACATTTAAAACTATTGAGAACTGGCTCACCAACCAACACCTACTTCTGAGCCCCAATAAAACTAAACTTCTACTCTTCTCTTCCACTAGTAGATCTACCACACTTTCATTCTCTGTCACATCTAACAATGCTACCACTATTTCCTCAGATCATCACACCAAACTGCTAGGGGTTATCATAGACAACAATCTCAAATTTGACCTACAGGTCAACAAAACCATACAGACCATCAATAAGAAGCTTGGATCACTGTATATAAACAAGACATTTTTAACCCCACTGGCTAGGACTGCAATCACCCAATCACACCTACTCTCAACTCTTTTACATGCCTCGGCTGTAATCTCAAACCTCAACAAATCTGAACTAGGTAAGCTGTCCCATAGCTACTATCATATTGCAGGATTCACCACTGGCTCCACCTATAGAACCCACCACTGCCTGAACCTTAAACAACTAGAGTGGCTAGAACTGCCCAGCTTAATTCAGTTCAATCAACTCTTAATAGCACACAAAATTTTGTACCACCCTGAGGATACCCCCTCACTTAAAAATATTATTAAGACATATAGCAACCTGAGATCCCTACAGTCAGCCGATAAACTACTGGTCCAAACCCACAAAGCTAATAACTCTGCTGGTGAATCCCTGTTTGCCAGTTTCATTGGCAATACCTGGAATTCACTGCCAAACTATATAATCCTACAATCCTCCAAAAGTCTCTTAAAAAAACCTCAAACAGTATCTCAAAGTGAATTGGCTATGCCCATGTACCAACCCTGACTAAGTTATAAACTGAAAGCATATTCTGTAATTAGCATAACTTGTAACTACATCACCAAGCTCTGCTTCCAATCTGATGTCTCTTACATTTAATTGTGTCTGTCCATGAGAATTGTGAGTCCCTACTAGGGAACACTACTAAGCCATTGTATATTCAATCCAATGATGCTTTATTTGAACATTCTGAGAAATGTCACAATTTAAACATTTTTGTGAGTGTTGGAAAAAGTCCCACATTTTGATTGTGGTGGTAATTGGTCTGCTTATGCTGAGAAAGGAGAACTGAACTGACAAGTTTTGTTTAATTCTACTACCCCCCCCCCCCCCAGTATCAATGATCAAATATGGATTAATAATTTCCGAACTATGAAAAGGATGCAAATTTAGTGATGACTGAACTTTAACATTAAATTCAGTTATATTTATTAATTAGGATGTATTATTATTACTTGATTTTTTATAATGAATTTTAATACAATGGTATTGTTTTATTAACTGTAAAGTAGGTTGTTACAAAGTTATAAATTGTTTTTCATTTAAATAATTTTAACATAGTACTGTGAATGAAAGTTCTTATTACTATTTATTAAAATAACTGCAATTTCTTGGGTCTGCAGATTGTTTTTTTTTGTTTTGTTTTTTTTTTGGCAAGTTTTGATTTTTGAGATGCCTGAAGGTTAGTACGATTGGCAGTGCCATAAAGAAGTGTGGGAGGAGATAAGTAGCGGCACGTATGGCTTTAGTTGTGTTGGTGAGAAAGTGTTGGGCTCTATAAAGCATCACTAGTTTCTCAGTACTCCCTCTATCACTTCTAATACCTCACCAGACCATCCCACTGGAGAGCTCCCTAGGAAGGGAATGTGTAAAAGGCAACACCTAGATTTCTCCCAGTAATCTCTCATAGAGGGCACCAACTTTGATGAAGGGTAGGAGTCCTCCAGATCTCCACATGACATCTCCTTTGGAGAGATCCTGGAACTTCTCAAACAAAAAGGTGGATGCCTTCTGAACCCCCTTCCTAGGGGGAATTGGTGTTCCTGGAGGCTTTCAGGTCTGCCACAGCTACATCTTGGGTGGTCCCACCAGCTTATGAGTTAATAGACCTAGACTCACACTGTGCACGGAAGAAGCCAGATACCATGGAGCCTATCCTCAGGTGACCAGACTAGTTTTTTAGCTCCCCGAAGGACAAAACCCACTGGAGCAAGGGAGTCCCTGTAGGTGCCATGGTTGTGGTGGCAGCCACTAAACAGAGCTTGCAGAGCAGAGTTCATCTGTCCATCCCCCTAACAGGGAGTCTAAGGCCTTGGATAGATGTGGCAAGCGGGTTTATGCCTCAGTAACCTTTGCCTTGCAGTTGCAGAATTATCTGGTGCCCTTTACAAAGAGATTTGACCAAGGGGCCCTCCAAATCTCTTTACAGGTCAATGTCTGTGGAGGACCAAAAGAAATCTTATTCACAGCTGGCCACTCTTCAGTCCATTTCCAAAGCATCCATGAGGCTGATATTTCATGCTGTTGAAGGTACCTCATGGGCAGCGAGTTCAGGCATAGTCATTAGGAGACATGACTAGATGTGCCTATGTGATTTTGTGAAGCCCTTCAAGTCTTCATTCATCAGTGCTCCCTTTGATGGCTCATCCTTGTTCGGCCCAAAAATAAAGAAACACTCCCCAGAAGTGAGCAAGATAGAAAGACCCTGTCTGCCATTGGGATCCATTTTCTACCCCAGGGATCCTTCTCTCGGAATCAACGAGGCAGTAAGAATATGTGGTTTCACAAGTCCCAAGGGGCCTTTTTCCAAGACTCATGAGGAGACAGTTCTCTGGAAGAGAGGGGGTACTCTAATAGAAGACACCACCCTCATGACAGAGGTGGTATGCAGAACCTATGTTTCATGGATACAATTTCAGATAACACCTGCTAGTGCTCCTTGCCCATCTGCTGTACTCTAGAGGCAGTTTGGGGGCACTTGTCTCAACACCCAGAAGCCTGGACCTCCATCACAAGAGATACTTGGGTGCAGAGGATCATATCCAGATGTTATTTCATGCCAGTTTCCCAAATCCTCCCGAGGAAAATGAAAAATAGTCCTGATGTTTGTTTGTGTCTTTCGGCTTTTCCAGGTTAGGGGTCACCACAGCTGAACTCCGGTCCGCTAATGATTGGCAGTTGATTTTTACGTACCGGCTTGCCAGGTCTGACGCACAACCTTCAACGAAGGTACGCCCATTCACGCATGTCTCCACTCAGAAGACGCTCTAGCTGAGAATCGAACCGGACAGCGTCTTAATGTGAGGCGACAATGCTACCGCAGCACCACCACCACTGCAAGTCAAAAATGCCTTGGAAATAGAAAAGCTGCTAAAAGAAGAATCATCCAAATAATGCCTCCAGACCAGTTAGGATCTGGAAGCTACTCAAGATTCTTTTTAGTGCCAAAAAAGACAGGGGACTGAAGACCTATCCTGGATCTGAGTAAGCTAAACCAGTGCGTGAAACATTCAAAGTTCTGGATGATCATGGTTTACTCCATTTTGCCCCTGCTGTGAAAGGACAACTGCATATGCTCAATAGATCTTAAGGATGAATACGATCATATCAAAATGAACAGGTGCTCCAGACAATATCTGCTCTTACATCTGAGAGCCAGTCATTACCAGTTCAGAGCACTGCTCTTCGGCCTTACCACAGCTTCCAGGGTGTTCATCAAATGCAAGGCAGTGGTAGCAGCTCACCTGAGACTGATGGGATTCTGAGTGTTTCCATATCTAGACAGCTGACTCCTGACTACTCTGACCAGGTATCTAGTTGTAAATGCAAGGGAATACTTGCTCCAGTTATTTCACCATCTGGGCATCACAATCAACTATAAGAAGTCACACCTTACACCTACACAGAATCTGGAGTTCACAGGAGCTCATCAACACAGTCAATCAGATAGTGTCACTTCTTGCAACAAGAGTACAAACCCACAGATCCCAGGTCAAGGAAGTGAACTTGCATTCTTCTCCTCCAGCATAGCTAGTCTTGCAAGCCTTAGTGTCCATGGCAGCACCAATAACTCTGGTTTAATTGGCCATATTTCATAAGCAGATTCTGCAGTGGACTCTTTCAGAACAGTTGTCTGTTCTTCAGCAGCCCTTGTACACTCCAGTCAGGATCACACAAGTTTGCAAGGAAAACCTTTGGCGGATCTGTTCAGACAGTTTCTCAGGGTGGTCCATTTGTTTTCCCTCTACCGGTAGACACAGTGAACACGGACGCCTCCCAACTGGGGGTGGGAGCATTTCTTGGGAAGGACAGTCCAAGGTACGTGGTCTCCTGAAGTGACCAATTCACACATCAACGTCCTGGAAATGAGAGCAGTCCTGCTTGTGATGCAGGCCTTTCAAGATGCTCTCCCCTCTGGGATGATTGATTCAAATGGACAAAATGTCTGAAGTCTGGTACATCAACGAAGAGGAGGGAACCAGATCTTATCCGCTATGTCAAGAGGAAAGAAGAGTATGGCAATGGGTGATTGTTTCCATCCACTTTCATACAGCAGTGCATATACCTGGGAAAGCCAAAATGCTTGCAGACAAATTAAGCAGGTCCATTCTGTTGCCTCATGACAGTTCTCTCAATATCAAAACAGAAGAGAGTTTTTTCTGTCGATGGGGCCAGCCATGCTGCAATCTTTTAATTTCAATTTTCCCCACAGCAACAAGTACAGCAGGTTCTTTGCCCTGGTCCCTCCACCAGGGGAGTCACAGAGTCCACTATTTGCCCCCCTTATGCTTATTTCATATTCATACTTCCCAACCTCTTGGTGTAATAAAATCAGGACAAAGCCTAACATAATGGGGGACAGAGGCCCAAAAATAGGGACAGGTTTTAAATACTGGTCTTACAAACTTAGAAAGTTGCTATAATGACAGGTTTTGTGTTAAAATGCATTTTCTGAAGGGCATGAAGTCTGAAACTGAATTGCCTGTCATTATTTAGCGAGTTAAATCCTGAGTGATTTATGAGAAAACCACAAATTTTATGAGTAGCAGACCAAAAATATGAGACAAAAATATGGACATTTTATGAAAATCTGTACAGTTAAGAGGTAAATCCCAAAATTTCTACAAAAAAGCATTCAGGTTGAACAGCACAGTTATCCTTGTTGTAACTTTTTGTCCCCACGTTTGGTTTCCCTTACTGTGGCCTCATTTCCTGTATCCACCTTGGATACTGGACCCACGTCCGATCTCCTCTCTCACTCAACAGGACTGAAACATACAAATGTCAATGACCTCAAGTTGACCAGATGGTTTCTCCACTTCCAGTGATGGCTAGACAGTCCAGACTTTCCTCCCCAGTATGCTGTATTCTCTTATCTTCTCAAAAGTTCTCTTCTAGGAAAATTTACAAAAATAAATGGAAGAGATTTTTTATCTGAGCCATCCAAAGACAAATGGATCCTTTCTTTCACCCAGTCTCCATGGTTCTTGAATTTCTGGCCTCCATTCTTAACAATGGGCGAGATATTCAACTATCAAAGTACAGTTGTCAGCTATTTCTGAATTTCATTCAGGTGAAAATCACTCCTCTTTGGCTTCTTCCAAGTTGTGCAAAACTTTTCTTAAAAACACCTTTCAACTCAGACCTCCAGTCAAGTAACCTACTCCACCATGGGATTAGACTATCCTGCTGCAAGCTCTGACCTGACCTCCATCTGAACCATTGGCAAATATATACCTTAAATTCTTGTCCTGGATAATGATTTTTCTGATCACCATCACTTATGTTAGGCAAGTATCTGAACTCCAGGCCCTTTCCTCTATTGCTTCTTACTTGATTTTTCATGCAGATAGGGTTTCTCTACGTACAAATTCATCTTATTTTCCTAAGGTGGCTTCTGAATCTAACATTAATCAGGTTATCAATCAACCTGTATTTTTCCCAAAATTTTCAAATAAGGATGAATACATGCAACATCTTTTGGATGTGTGCCAACAGCTTAAATTTTATCTTCACAGATCCAAAGATTTCAGAAAGACCGACCAAGTATTTGTATCTTTTTCAAAGAACAAACTGGGAAAAGCAGTGTCTAAAATGACTCTAGCTAAATGGCAAACTTGTTGAATATCCTGTGTTTACAAAGAAAGAGGGTTATCTTTGCCTAAGCCTCCCAAAGCACATTCCAAAAGGTATGTAGCCACTTTAACTGCTTTTTGGTCAAGGACGTCTAGAGAAGACATTTGTGCTGCTGCCACTTGGTCCAATGCTCATACTTTTATTGCTCATTACAAGTTAGATTTGCTTTCCAGGAATGGGGCAGCATTTGACTCTGCTGCACTCTGAAATATGCTTCCACCCAAAGTTTATCTAGCTGGAGACTCTGTCCCATCAGTTGATGAATGAATGAAAATGACAACATCAGATGCAAAAGTTCTGAACTCCCCATAAAGATGCATCTGTGTTGTCCATTTTAATTATTTTTTCAGATACCCCTCTCCATCCTCCTTCCCTCTTTTTCCTGGTGGGACCTAAGGGATGTGCCTTTGGAAACCTGTATGCTCCCTGTTTGAGTTCCTCCCTCTTTTTCTATGCCTCTAGCCTCCTTTTTATATCAATTTGGCTTCATGCATATGTTATTTGGGACAGAAAACTCAATCACAGGTATACTAGGACAACAGGGCATTGTGGGTATTATGGGTAAAGGGAGGAGCGTGAGAGTTGGATCCATAAATCTAGTAAAAGCAGCCAGGTCAGATCTGAGAACCCCTTCAGCTAATGAAGAATGAAAATGGACACACAGATGCACTGTTATGATGCGTACACAACTTCAGTTTTTCCAGAGCAAATCTTGATTATTTAACTCAATGAACAATGAAACCATACAAAAAATCAACAATTGTTAACACAACATGTTCTTATTCTTCACTTAATCCAGTTATTACTCACTGACAATAGCTATTCGCTTTATTCTAAAACTATCTACACCACATACAGTGGGGGTCAGGAAGTCTGGGTATACTGATAATTTATCATGCATA
This sequence comes from Protopterus annectens, assembly GCF_019279795.1. Taxonomy (NCBI): domain Eukaryota; kingdom Metazoa; phylum Chordata; order Ceratodontiformes; family Protopteridae; genus Protopterus; species Protopterus annectens. Next base: position 297,601,782 of record NC_056737.1, read on the forward strand.
ACTTATTGATCTTCCAATTTAATATCCAGCATTTTTTAGATTTACTATCTTTGAAGTTTTTTTAGTACAACCTTTTTGACCATTTCTGCATGTAGTTCCTCTTGTCTTCATCCCCCATTAGCTTTTCTTCCTTTGTAATCAGATGACCTAATAACTCTTCCGGATTTGATATGTTAATTTCAGTATCTTTTTTTCTCCATTTACACACAACTTCCTTCCTAGGAGCATTATCAGTGTCACTCTGTTCCTGCTTAGTCAACCCTTTATTTTATCCTACTGTCTTAAAAGCATCAAAGGAAGGGAAAGATCAATTTTCTTGTCTATGACTTTCCTTTTATTGATTCGTTATACCCTAACAGTTTCTAATGGGTATAAAAAATATGCAACCAGTTTCCAGTCTCGACAAGTGACACTCCCTTCATTTTGAGAAATTCTGGGAGACATTTTCTTAAATTTTTCTGGAGCATAAAACTATTTATGAAGCCATTTCTAGCCAAAATTTCTAAACTTCCACACTTGTAAAACTGTTTATCATCATACCATGCACCATTGTCCTAGTGCGTTTCTAATATTGCCTCACATTTTTTTTTTTTTTCATTTTTTTTCAATCTAGGTAATTTAAGTACAGATAAGGCTTCATATATTTGCTTCAGTTTAATAGGTTCCCTTACAAGAGTATGTCAGATTCTCTAAATCGCTACTGTTTGCTCCATCTCTTGCTTTTTAATTACTTCCATATACTCGGGTAGTTACGGTGGGAGCCATCAGGTAAATTGAATTTTTCTTTAGCTTGCTGCCAAGTTCCTCGTGAAGTAGTCGTTACCAGTATTTTAATAAGGCCCTTTGCTGTTTCCACTGCTCATGTACTCTAGAGAACCTTTTCCTATTGTCTCCATATCTTTACAGCATCACAAATTCTGGAAAATCTATTAGGAAGGAAGAGGCAAAAAGTCCTTCTATTTTTATCTTAATCAGCCCTAAACCCCATAATGTTTTATTTGTTTTTTCATTTTTAAACAAACACTTAGACCAATCTGTGATTACCTTCCTTAGCTTTTCTCTAGTATCATATGCTTTTATCTTGCTTTACAGTGCTAGCTTTTAAGTTTGTATACTAGGGTAAGACAGCCCCAGTACAAATCTACAGTTGGTACGGAGAGGCTCCCGTAATTTCTAGAAAGCTCAGATTTTTCTCATGCCATTCTAGTTGGTTTCCCCTCTCATATAAAGGTTCTAATCAGTTGTCTAAACTTTCAAACCATTTTCTTAGCAGGAGGATAGCCTGATGTTTGCATGTTATTCATAAAAAAGTGGCAATAGATTCCAATGTAATGCTTTGATTGATGGTTCAGATCCAGCACTAATTTCTTTCATTTTTTTAAATGTTCTTTTATTTTCCTCAACATGTAACTAAGTTAATTCTAATGGTTTCTCTGCTGTCTCCCTTACCATACTCCCAAGTATTTCAGTTTGCCCTCTGCTTCTAGAAAGGGCTATTCCCTCAAAAGGTTAACTGTGTGCTGTGAGTTAACTGAAACTGCCTTTATTTTACTGACATAAATTGTGTAACCCAAGAATTTACCAAAATGTCACATTGTGTTAAATACTTTAGGTAGCTCAACCAACAGGTCAGCCATAGTCATTAGCACATCATCCACAAATGAGGAAAGCTTCAGCTCCTCTTTCCCTAATTTATAACCTTTTTTATGGTTGAGTTGCTAATCTCTTGATCTAATGGTTCTAAATATAAATCAAATAAAAGTGGGGACAGTGGGTATCCTTGGCTGATACCCCGATGGTGCTGAATGGTCAGAATTAACCCTCATGACATTTTAACATATGTAGCAGAACCTACATATACATTCTAAAGGACTGCAATAAATTGGTCTGTAAATCCCGTCCTGGACAATACTTGAAATAAATAATTCCAGGGCACTTTATCAAATGCTTTCTCACAATCTAAACTGAGAAACAGTAGATGTTTTTGCTGCATTTCTGCATCTCTTAAAAGCATCAAGCTCCTCAATGGATTATCATAGGTTCCTCATGCCTGTATAAAACCACACTGATCCCTTTGTATTAGCAATGGTAGTAATCTTGCCAATCTTCTGACCAAGCTATTCATCAGTATCTTGTAGTCATGGTTAAGGACTGAAATTGTATCATATGACTCGGGTACTCCAGGGTTTTCCCCTATTTCAGAGTAACTGCTGCATTGTCTTCAAGATTTTGTTCTCTCTGCTCCTCTCAGAATTTGGTTCATCTAAGCCCAACAAATTTCTTTCAGATCATGCCCAAATATTTTCCAAATTTCTACTATAAATTAATTGGGCCTGGGGATTTCCATAGAGCCATTTTTATTACAGCATCTTCTTTTACAGTGATATCTTAGGTTATTTCAGCTGATCCTCCATCAAATTTGGCAATTTTACCTCTTCTAAGTAAACTTCTACTTTGGGAGTATGAACTATATTTTATTTTGGTATGGCATACAAGTTACTACAGTAATCCTGAAAAGCGTAGAATATTCTCTCCTGTGTAACCTGCCATACTTCCTAGTTTTGTCTTTTAATTTGTAAACTATCCTTTCTACTTTTTGATGCCTTAACCTCACCTCCAGACAACTTAAATCTTGTGTATTATTTGCAAAATACATTGCTGTTACTGCCTGTTTCTGCAATATTATTTTTTGATCTAAATAACTATAAACAAATAAGGCAATCTGGAAGGAGAAAGTCACAAACCACAATACATTCATTTGGGTCAATCTTTAATCAATAAAAAATGCACCAAAACATAAATGCTTAAAATCACACTGAGTTTTTGTTTCAAATAACGTCTTCAGATGTCAAATACAAACAGTCTTATTTTGTGTTCCTTATATACAAAACCAATTAATTTTCCATCCAATAGGAAAAGACATTTCAATTAGTGTTTAATAGTCAGCCCTCTTGAAGCACTAACACAGTAAAATAACAACATAAGTGTATGATTGTATATAAAATTTCGTGTGCAAAGCCAAAACATATACAATAGTCACAATTTTAAAAGAAATAGTTTTTTCATATATATGAAAAAAGAAATAAAGTATTTATTTAAAAAACAAATAATCAACCGTGTATAGCATATATAGTATACGGTACTAGAGCTCCATCTAGTTGGCATCATAAAATAAAACATTTCTCTGAAAATCAGAGATCAAAAACAATTATGTATTAAATATATATATATATTATATATATATATATATATATATATATATATATATATATATATATATATATATTATGCATAGTCACCAACCGTCTCTCAACTATAACTTACCAGCTCTCATTTTTAGTACAGGTGTGATGGATATACTGTCATTTAGACCTGGGATTCCAAATTGCCTTATTTGTTTATTTGTAACTGGCTTGGCAATCTTTCTCTGTATTTTTTGGATTCTGGTCGTTAGAGGAGAAATGGAAGGACAGTCATACGCATCCAGGGCTGAATCGGGTAGATGAAGTAAGAGAAATTCGGAAGCTAATTGGACAATTAACACAATTGGTCGACCTTCTTACACCTATTAGCCAGTCTATGGCCAGGATCTTCGCAGTAGTACCTCCCACCTTTTCCCAGGGAGGAAATGGTGAAAATCTGCATTCCGGATGCGAACAACAAAATCGAGAAGGTGAAAACTCAATTTGGACCAACTTGGTAACTTAGACTGTAATTTTCTACAAACTACGCATATTCTTAGACAGGAATGGACTAATAGGCCTGACACAGGTGATGAGATGAGCGGACAATGGAATGCAAAATCTGAAGGTAATGTTACTCAATGCTAGAAGTCTACACCTCAAAATCCACTCTCTCGAGGCACTCCTAAAAATGGAGAACATCGATATCTGTGCAGTAACTGAGACTTGGTTCAAGGCTCCAGAGAACACCCCTGCAATACCAGGCTACAACTCTTACCACACTTTTCGGCCACCAAACTAGGACTGAAACACTAAAGGTGGAGGAGTGTCCATATTCACCAAGGATATTCACAACACCAGGCTAGTTGCCCAACACAATGCATCTGAAATGCTCCAGGTGCAACTAACACTACATAAGACTGCAATCCAAATTGTAGCTTGCTACAGATCCCCCACCATGCCCCAAGATTCTCATTACACCTTTCTAAACATACTGGAAAATATTAAGATACAACCAAACACCCTAATACTGGGTGATTTCAACTACTCTGCCATTAACAGGGAAAACTACTCGTGTACCAACACCTTTGCCCAACGGTTCTTGGAATTCATAAATTCCAACGCCCTGGATCAACTAATCCTTACTCCCACCAGGGGTCCAATATCCTAGACCTGGTCATTACCAACATGGGAAATCAATGCTCCACACATATGGTCACCCCCTTGTTGGTCAGGTCTGACCATAAGCTAATCACCCTTGACAGCCACATCCCACCCCCACCCACCCCCAGTAAAGAAACCTTCGTAAAAAACTTCTCCAAAGCCAACTTCATGCTACTCAAGTCACAAGTGACAAACTTCATGACACCCATGCAGATGGGAACTGAAAGTTCAACTGCTGAATCCTACACTAAGGCACTGTATGAGCACATCCACTCGTGCATAAATCGTGCCATCCCGAACAGAACCAAGACACTCTCCTCCAAAAAAAGGAAGCCAATCTGGTGGTCCCCTGCCATAAACAAACTTTACAACAAAAGGAAGATACTGTTGCAGAAAAGAGGAAAATCCCAGGATGCCAAAAACTCCCTTACCAGCCTCAGTAAGAAGCTGAGATCCCTCAAAAAATCCTCCAAAGCCAGCTACGAAAATAAAATTGCCAAAGATTCCAAAGACAACCACAAGGCAATCTACAGCTATGTCAAGAATCTAAATGGCAATGCTCAGATCTACTCTGAGCTACAACAGAATGGCATTAAATATACTGATCCCAAGGATATTGCCAATATCCTGGCAGATCGATTTAGTGCAAACTTCACCCCCTCTCACCCCCTAAAGAGCCCATCTCAATACCGAAAGACTGCCAAATTCTGGTAATAACAGCCACACAGGTAAAAAACGCACTCTCCAAAGCTAGGAATACAGCATCCATGGGACCAGATGACATCCCAGGCCGTGTACTACATGAACTACAAAATGAACTGGCACCTCACCTAAGTGTCATGTTTAATCATAGCCTCACTTCAGGCTTCATGCTCAGTGAGTAGCGCACAGCTACAATTATCCCACTCCACAAGGGGGGATCCACTTTGGATCCTGGGAACTACCACGCCATCAGTCTGACAAGCCTGATCTGCAAGGCCATGGAATGTATTATCATGGAACTTATAAACAAAGACATTGGCAACCTTCAAACACTGGACCCCAAGCAGTTTGGGTTCGTGAAGGGCCGATCTTTTCTCCTGAACCTGACTGACTTCTTTGAATCAGTCTCCAGAGCCGTGGACAAGGGTAAGGCAAAAAGTCCTTCTATTTTTATCTTAATCAGCCCTAAACCCCATAATGTTTTATTTGCCTTTTCATTTTTTAAACAAACACTTAGACCAATCTGTGATTACCTTCCTTAGCTTTTCTCTAGTATCATATGCTTTTATCTTGCTTTACAGGTACACATAGCCTATCTGGACCTCGCCAAGGCCTTCAACACCATCCCCCACTCTGGAATCATAGATAAACTTACTAAGCTGGGCATTAATCCCTATGTCAATCGATGGTTTGCCAACTGGCAGAACCCACAGTGTAAAAGTAGCCAACTCCAAATCCAGCTCCAGACAAGTGACAAGTGGAGTACCTCAGGGTTCAGTCCTGGGACTGCTCTTATTTGGTATCTACTTCTCTGAAGTACAGGCCAACACTAAGGGACTCTGGCTAACAAAGTTTGCAGATGACAGCAAATTGGGAGCCATTACTGAATCCCCAAATGATGTGGATATTCTAAAAAAAGGCCTTACAGAAACAGATGCTTGGTGCCAGAACCAGGGGCTCAAGCTCAATGCTAAGAAATGTATAGTTATCCCCTTTGGGAAAAAACATATACCTGTGAATTACCACACAGGTGGCAGTACACTAAACAACGAAAGTGTGAAAAGAGACTTAGGAACACAGGTGGACAGTGGTCTCAACTTCAATAACCACATTGCCACAATAGTCAGGAAATCCTTCTATGTGGCACACCTCATCACTAAGGGCTTCTTATCCAGAAAAAAGTAGGTCATTGTCCCACTGTACTCAGCCCTCATTAGACCCCATTATAGAATACAACGCCCCATTTGGTATGTACCTCTCAAAACATCTGCAACAACTGGAAAGGCCGCAGAAATACCTCACTAAAAGAATCACAGGCCTAAAGCAGATGCCCTATGCTGATGATCTAAAAAAACTCCACCTATACTCTGCCGCATATCGCCTACTCAGAGGCGATCTCTACTTAACATACAAGGCCATGTCAAACCTAGAGCTGCTGGACATGCTACACTTAAAGAAATTTCAATCCCTCAGAGACACATGCTCCAGGGATCTAAACCTTGTCATCACAATGAACAAAACATGCTGAAGGGATAGGTTCCTGACCCAGAGACTCCCCAGACTCTGGAATAGAATGCCCATAAATGTCAAGCAGAGTGCCTCTTTGACCCTCTTCAAAAGTAACCTTGATGATTGGATGGGAGATAGGAAATTCACCCCGGGGAACACGTCAGTCACCCTGCTAGACAGGGGTCCTGGGAAATAAATACTGTGGGAAGAAATAGCCAGGGAATTGTTATGGCTAGACATGTACAGGCCCTAGGGCCGATAGCCTAGTACCAACCTATGAACCTATGAACTCCACAATCAGAGAAGCAAGCACAAAAAGATAACTGTTTAAATACCGACCTTAATGTCGGATTAAATGACTTGCTTTTAAATGGATATAATTATAATTTGACGCTAGTTAATGAGAACAGAAAAGTGTAAACTAATACTTACAAGAATAATCTTGACATTTTACACAACCACTTGTATAAATTTAAAATGTTAGAAATTGAAGTTGCTTATTTTAAATGTGCAAACATGGGTATTGTGCCAAAAGACCTAGACATTTGTAAATACCCTAACAATGTGATAGAGGGTACTGAGCTACACAAGGAACTTATTGAAGTTTTTAATCACTGTGGACTTGACATGCTGAAAGTTATGATTAAGTACAAAGAAAGAGAGAAAAATGTCTCCACAGAAACAAATACAAGAGGTCAACAAATGTACTATTAATGATATGAAGTTTACTATTAAAGGTGAAAAACAGAATTATTATAACATTAGATATAAACAATGTGCCAGTGTTATTAGTAGGAAATCTAGGAAACTCGAAAGAGATATCTTAGAATATAAAAATAAAACTTGTTATCCTAAACCAAAAGTTTTTAAGGATGGTAGAATGGATGGACGCAATGAGAAAGTTTATTTAGTGGACAGAGAAATGCCTAGGGAAGATTGGGATGGGATGAGTTTTAGGGAACAAAAAGGTAACTAGGCGGACCCTTTAGAATATCCCTCCCCCCTTAGAAGATCAGAGAGACTGAAGAACAGGAATCCAATCATAAATTCAGAAAATCAAACTTGGAGGGAACCAAAAGGAACCGGGGGGGGGGAGAGAAGGGGAGGTTATTAGAGCAACTACCTTTAGTAGAACATCAGATTACTACAACTAACAATACACAATATTGTTGTGACAATTTTAATATATTCAGCTATAGTAATGTTGAGCTCACCTTGGACCATTTCAATCTTCTATCAAAAGGGTTAAAGTTTATTCCCCAACGTAAGGGTGATTTAACAAAAATATTGTTAGATTTCAAAATGTTAGTTAGAAAGATTAACTTAGAACTGATGATATCTTCACCTAACTAAAAAGCTAGTAACAATGAAGTTAAAAAGAAAAGTATATACAACCCACCCCTCCACCCTCAATTAAAAAAAAATTTGAAAAGTTAGCGGAGAAGGAAATTAGGGAAGCCTTCTCAAAAGGAAAGTACAAGCCAAATTTAACTTTGAGGGAAAAACAAAATGAAAACTACAGGAAAGCTAGAACTTTCACTGAGTGACCTCCCAAAGCTCTTGTATCAGAGGCACATGGGATATATGCAAATGACCCTTATGAACATATCCCATGTGCCTCTGATACAAGAGGTTTGGGAGGTCACTCAGTGGAAGTTCTAGCTTTCCTGGAGTTTTCATTTTGTTTTTACTGATTGTTTTTTCAGTGACCTTTTCACTTATTGCTTTAATTTGTTGTTTGGGATATTTTTTCAGTGACCCTAATGATAATGGACATCAGGTGGGTATAACAGCCCTGTGTTTCTTATGCTTATTCAAACACTCTGGTTGTGCTGTCCTGACGAGGTCATAACAAGGCCGAAATATGCATATGCACAACTAGTGGTGTTTGGCTTTATTGGCCTGAAATTGTCCATTAAAACGACGAAACAAGTCATGGGCATTCAGAATAGCTAATTAGCTGAAACACCTGATGTTCATAAGGGTCATTTGCATATATCCCATGTGTCTCTGATACAAGAGGTTTGAGAGGTCACTCAGTGGAAGTTCTAGCTTTCCTGGAGTTTTCATTTTCATTTTACTGATTGTTTTTTCAGTGACCTTTTCACTTATTGTTTTAATTTTACTTTGGGGAAAAGGAAACACTAAACAATATTAGTAACAGCAAGAAGGTCAGGGTTATGAAATCTGACAAAGGGGGAGGTGCGGTTTTTATAGACACTATAGTGTATGAAGGGAAAATGTAAGAAATCCTGGGAGACACTAATAAATACATTAGAGTACTACAGAACGAAATACATACTCCCTACCAAAAAATAGATTTAGCTATTAACGATATGTTAATGAAAGGGTTTATTAACCTCAATGGTTATAATTACATGAAAAACGACAGACCAAGGGTATCATCCATTTTTGGAATACCCAAAATACACAAAAATTAAACTGATTCCCCCTTGAGGCCTATAGTGGCAGCTGAGTGTTCAAAAACTGCACCAACTGCGAGGTACTTAGATCTTAAATTTAAAAAGTTCTGGGTAAGTGACAATCTAATTATCAAAAATTCATGGGACTTTTTAAGAAGCATAAAAATAGGTATGTATGGAGACAACATTATTTTTGTCACTATAGACATTATTGACTTATTTATGTTATCCCCCACCACGATGGCTTGGAATTATTTGAAGAAGCCTTAACACAAAACAAAAATGTTGAACAAAAGGACTTTCATGTGTCAACACCTAATAGAACTAGTATACAGAAATACACTAGGCAAAGACCAGGCTCCAGCTTCTTTAAAAACAAACTTCTTTAATAGTAAGGAACTCACACATTAGGCTTCTTCAGCTGCATGAATCATCTTAGTAATCCCACCCATTTTATATCCAAAAATATTCAGCTTAATTGGTTCTTAAAGCCATATTACTTTACATTCATTCCCTTCTAATGTATTACATGAATACATATAAAAATATATAGAGAGTACTTCAACTATTTTCTACAAGAATACCAAATTCTAATGCATAACATAATATATATAAATAAATAAAACATTTAAATAAGCCTATAAAAATACTAAAAAACTAAGATATAGACTATCTACGTAATGGTCTATTCTTTAGAACTGGTCTCAATGGAATAACATCATGTTTTATTTATTTATATATATTATGTTATGCATTAGAATTTGGTATTCTTGTAGAAAATAGTTGAAGTATTCTTTATATACTTTTATATGTATTCATGTAATGCATTAGAAGGGGATGAATGTAAAGTAATATGGCTTTAAGAACCAATTAAGCTGAATATTTTTGGATATACAATGGGTGTGCTTACTAAGATGATTCATGCAACTGAAGAAGCCTAATGGTGAAAGCGCTTGTGTGAGTTCCTTACTATTAAAGAAGTTTGTTTTTAAAGAAGCTGGAGCCTGGTCTTTGCCTAGCGTATTTCTGTATACCTGTTCTTTGGATATGTGGTGAAGACACCTGGTTGCTGTTGGGTTGTTTGTTTGTATACCTAATAGAACTAGTTTTAAAGAATAATTACACATTCTTTAATGAAGAATTATTTCAGCAAATTAAAGGGTTTGCCATGGGGGCTGCTTGCACCCCACCTATGCCAACATGGTATTGGCAGCCTGGGAGGAGAAAGTTATACACCATTCAGAATACAAAGAATGCTGGACACTGTATAAAAGATCGTTGGATTACATCTGTATTTTGTGGACAGCATCAACAGCTAAGCCAAAAGAATTTATAACTTATATTGGGAATTCAAAGGACTTTTTACAATTTACCCACAATATTTCTTAGGACATTTTGAATTATTTAGATGAAACCATACAAAAAAACAATGGGTTTAAATCTAAAGTATAAAGGAAGGACACATTCTCCAACACATACCTACATTTTACAAGCACCCACCATTTCCATCAAAAAAGAAGTATTATAAAAGGGCAATGTGTCAGATGTAGTAGAATGACATCTGAGGATGAGGACTTTGTGTTGGAATGTGGCTTCCTATGTAAACTTTTCAAAGACTGAGGATACCCTGATACGTTGATTCACAAGGTTAGAACAGAAGTCTCGGAAGGGAGGAAAGACAGATTTAAGTCTATATTATGGGAGAATATACCAATTAATAAAAGCCTTCTTGTATTTGTTATCTGTCTGTTGTTGAATTCAACAACAGATAAATACAAGAAGGCATTTACTACAGAATGCAATGGAAACACCAAGAATGTTAAGTTTGTTGTTGAGAAGGAATGGGAGAGGTTTACTGCTTTAACAGATATAAAGGAGCCTTTGAATATTGTACATAGGAAAGCAAGGAAGCTAAAGGAAAGTTTGGAAGGAGAGAAAGACACAACTACTAACCAGGCAAGGAAAAGGGAACATTTAAATGCGGAAAGTGTTTGCAATGCCCATTCATTTTACACAGAGTCCGTTTATATAAAAAGTAGAAAGAAATGTGTTGAAAGAAAGAAATACTACAACTACAACATGGCAAGTCTAGTTTACATAGCAACATGTGAATTTGTGACTCATTTTATACAGGAAAGACCGAAATACAAGTTAGAAGAAGAATATATGAGCACAGTTATGATATTCAAACTAAGAATGAAAAAAATACTCTATACAAGCATACAAAAAAATGTACAAAGGCAAATTTTTTGTTCTTTGTTTTAGAAGACGTTCAGAAAAATGAGAGGGGTGGACCCTGGGAAACACAAACTGAGTATAAATAATTGTGGTGGCAGGTAACTTTAGAAGCTAACAAAACTATTTCTTTTAAAATTGTGACTATTGTATATGTTTTGCTTTGCACATGACATTTTATATACAATCATACGCTTATTTATTTTGTCATTTAACTGTGTTAGTACTTCAAGAGGGCTGACTATTAAACACTAATTGAAATGTCTTTTCCTATTGGATGGAAAATTAATTTGTTTTGTATATAAGGAACACAAAATAAGACTGTTTGTATTTGACATCTGAAGAAGTTCTTTGAAACGAAAATGCAGTGTGACTTTAAGCATTTATGTTTTGGTGCGTTTTTTTTATTGATTAAAGGCTGACCCAAAGGAATTTATTGTGATTTGTGACGTTCTCCTTCCAAATTGCTTTATTTGTGTACTTGTGACTAGCTTGGCAATCTTTCTCTGTGTTTTTTTTTATCTAAATAACTATAATTCAACTGATAGCTCTCTCAACTTATACTTTTGCCTATGTCTCTTCACTGCAGCTCCCTTAATTCTTTCATTTGAATTAGTATTTTTTCTTTTTCCTATCTCCACATACCCCAGAATGGTCTCCAATCAACTGCTTACAGGCATCACATGTCTCTGTTGTAATATCCCCAAATCCTCAAAGGCTTTCTACTGTTTGATGCCTTAACCTCACCTCCAGAGAACTTAAAGCTTGTGTATTATTTGCAAAATACATTGCTATTACTGCCTGTTTCTGCAATATTAGTTTTTGATCTAAATAATGGTAATTCAACCCACTAGTGGGCCGCAAGCTGATTTTGGGTGGGTTGCAAAGCAGATTTAAACTCAGTCCGCACTTACCGTGGAATTTAAACTAGCTGTGCCAAGGTAATTGTGAGCGAGTTTATGACAGTGGCAGATTTCTGGGGGTGGGGTCTAGGGAGGATAAAGCTCCCCCATCAGAGACAGATCAAGCACAAAATTACATTAAAACTATTTCTTCTTTAAGGATGCAAATGTCTGTGCAAGCGTCTGTCATACAAAAGATGCACTCACAGATTTTAAACATTCAGACTTATGTGTGTTGCTTTCACACCATGCAGGACCAAACCAGGCAACAGACATTCCTTCCTTTGAAACACTGCTACATTATGGGTAGAACAGGACCTGAAAGGTAGGGTGACTGGATGACAAACCTGAAATGTGTGTGTGTGTGTGTGTGTGTGTGTGTGTGTGTGTGTGTGTGTGTGTGTGTGTGTGTGTGTGTGTGTGTATCTTTAGTACGATGGATGCACACACAGGTTTTAAACACTGGAACTTGTGTGCTTTGCTTATGCGCTATGCAGGACCAGGCCAGATAACAGACCTTCTTTCCTTTCAAATGCTACTACGTTAATGGCTGCTACTTAGTAGTACTCGTACAGGACCTGAAACATAGGGTGACTGGATGACAAACCTAAAGCGTGTGTATGTGTCTTTAGTACAACGGGCATGATTAAGCAAGGTACAACAGCTAAGGAATGACTGACAATCATATAATTAATGTACTTGTGATTCTCTTAAGTAATTACTTAATGACTATGACAGTTAAGCTCAAGAGGTCATTTATGGTGACCTAACAGCATCAAAGAATATGTTTCTCTAGTATTAAGTGTGAAAGTGCAATTTGATATTGAAGTTAAAGAAAGCAAAGGAGAATAAGAATTGCTACAAAAGTTGTCCTTTTTAATTTTATTTAATGGCTGCATTGACACAATCCTATTTTATTATGTTTGCTTTCAGTGTACCTAGACAGTGTGTTATATATTTTTTATTGTGATGCAGTGCACATATGCATTGCACTGTTTTTAGTTTTTGTAATGACTAGAGAGACAAGTCATGTAAAAAGATAGTGGCAGTCTCAGAATGAAGAGTAATTTCCTGTGAAACAAACTTTTTCATCCATAAGAAATTGTCAAGGGAGACATTTATGCATCATGCCTGAGTGAATCCTACGATTATGTCTGTATAGTTTTAAACACTTAATAATTTTATATGGCCATGGGAATTGAACTAAATGCATACCAAACACAAATTAATCTACAAGTGATAGTCAAACATTCTGACTCCTGGCAAAGAAATGTTTTCCTTGTTTCAAAGTATTCATTCCTTCCTTCTGTTCATCCTTTTCCAATATCAGCTCTGACCACTCTCTGCACTGCAATGGAAGTTTACATTTGTAGCTTTGAGAACATGGAGAAAGAAGCCAGGAGTGGACATAGGTTGCAGATGTGTACGAGCTGGAATTGAAGTCAGCATTCCCTAGCACCAGTCCAAGCACAGGGTGGGATATTAGTGTGGTCCCACCCAGCATAAGAGTTGGTAGGGGCTATGGCTGCATGTTTGTAATGTTTGCCACATCCTGCATCTGCTCCTGGGTCCAAGTAGAAGTCAGTGGTTTAGTAGTAGCAGTAGGGAGTGCAGATCTCCCAGGATAACTGCTGCTGAATGGTGCTGGGCTCAGGGGACTTGCAGCAGGAGTTTTTGTTCTTTGTTTCAGCTGGGAGTGTGTATAAGGAGCAATCTCCCACCGGCAGTTGTAAAACTACAAGTAAAGGGAAAAAGAAACAGACTGCAGCAGTCGACGGAAGGGGATGGGCAGTTCACAGTTGTTTTTGCTGGGATGGCACTTCACTACAAATTGAATGTGCATATTACCATGTAGGCATGAGGGTGTGTGTGTGTGTGTTGGAGGGAGGTAATGAAATAAACTAAAGCTGACAATTTTTAACAGTATTTAGGGAGTGTCAGACATCAGTGCTTCATGTTTCACTGAAATAGACAGTTTTACATCCCTTGTAATGTAATGTATTTGCATCTCTTAATGTGATCTTTCCTGTGTTTTGTTTATTATACTACTTCGAATCACTTTAACTGTCAGCTCTGTTTAGGAAAGTTATTTAGACTGTACATCAAAGGGTATCTGATCAGGGAGTGTGAGAACTGATGATGCACACAAATTTTAAACACTGGAAATTGAATGGGTTGCTTTTGTGCCATGCAGGACCAGATCAGACAACAGACCTTTCTTCTGTTCAGACACTACAATATCAATAGCTTCTATCTACTTCTAACAAAGTTAGATACTACAATTAAGAGTATCAACTAAAATTTTAAAAGTAGTAAAGAGATTTTTTACCCTTCCTTTTAAAACATGCATTACAAGCGAGTAGTGGGTCGCAAAAAACTACAGTTTTCAAAAGAGGGTCTCGGGCCATGAAAGTTTGGGACCACTGTTCTTTTCTAAGTAGTTTATAAATTTTAAATTTTCTAAAAGGTATGTTACAAATACTCAATGCCTGTTTAATAGTCCCTCTGTTTTCTCACCTTTATCAATGATAATGCATGATACAAGAAACTTATTGGCTCAACCTACATTTATTTTATTATGAACTGCCTCTCCTTATCTTCAAATACTTGATCAAACTTCAACCACTGAGTCTAGAAGAACAGTATGTATATCCTTTATCTTTTCAGTCATTTATCCATGTATCTACCAATACGATCTGCTTAATGTACTGCTTCAGAAACCTCCAGAGACCTCAGTCTAGACTCTGCTGAGACTTCTTATGAAGTTAATACAAGATGCCAATCCGCCACTTAATGTTTCAAAGTTATTATAGAATATGTAACTGCTACTACAGGAAATATTTTATATCCAAAATATAAAAGTTACGCAGGTACTTGGTAAAATCTACGCACACACACATACACAGATGCAAAGACACAGGTACATAGCCTCTCATACATATACAGAAACTCACATCCACAGATGTGGAGGCATGTACACATACACTCACACAAAAGAACAGAAACTCACACGTGTACACATCCAACAACTGTATTCACTTTACTGACTGTGTATGCCTGAGATGTCTATGATCAAATGAATAAATATATAAATAATAACCACAATAATATATTTTCACTCATTACTGTCTCATACACACTGTAAACCATTACAACTCCCCCTCCCGTACCATAAGAACATGCAGCAGATTTATTGTCTGTGTATACCTTATATCTCTGGCTGTAATCAAGCAAATGAATTGATACATATGATCAAGCAAATGAATTGATACATAAATAGCTACGGTAATGTATTTCAGCCCACTGCTTTCAGAAGTATATACTGCAAACTATTACAACCCTTTCACCAGGGGTGAGCGCACAAGTCACAGCTAAAGACATAGACACACACACACACACACAACAGATGAACATATGGATTTCAGAGTAGCTATTAAGTCAGTGTGTTTGTCTACCTCATGCTATATGGTTCTGGTAACTGCTGCTGCTGTTGCCCACACTTCTAGGACTGCTGATTTTATGCTTGTTAACATTCCCTTCAGAAAACAAAACTGGAGCTCCAATTTTATTTTTTAAGCCACAGTCAGCAAGCAGAAACTCAGTGGCAGTTGCATGAAAAAATTGTAGTCAGTGTTCAGATTTTGAGCACTGAACAGTTGCACTTGTTTTTTTCTCCACGCTCTCCTGACAGAATAATTCTCTGCTTCAGAATCTAATCAGCATTTAGAATTTTATGAGTCAGTTTTCTATATATAACAACTTTCTTTACAACAGCTAATATTTACAATTAATTAGTAAGAAAGAAAGGGGTCTGTTATGTCTCCCTGTTAACTGTTTTAACACTTTAGCTAAAGGAGAAAAAAATGACCAAAGCTTCAACCTGACAAAAAGCTTATAAAGAGCATTTTTTGTAGAGTTATGCCTCTGGGCCTCTCAAGTGTGTGTGTGTGGGTTCACCCCAGACCTCCTTACTTAAATATACTACGACCAACCATAGCCAGAGATTTAACACCCAAGGAATCTCAAGCATACTTTCATTAGGGCCCATGTGTTGATACGCAATGTCAGGTTTTCCTATAACAAGGCTGCTATAATGTGCCTTTAGCATGCATTACCAAAACACAGACTGATGACAGGTATATTACCATGTACTTGCTTTAAATGTTTTAATTCTATAAGACTTATCAGTATTTTACTACCCAAAATATAGGTTTTAAATTTTATTTTAAAATTAATTTGTTCAGTTAAGGAGATAAGAACTGATTCTTCTCAGACCATCTTTGCTCATGACCTGTGCCACAACAGAAATAACGTGGATATTTTGCTTTCTCTCTTTTTTTTTATGCAGTGGATATTTTGGCAGAAGGAAATCAGAGTGACGGGAGAAAACACACACAAACATTTGGAGAATATGTAAAACTCTAGGGAGACATTAACTGGAAGCCAGGACTGAAACCTGGACACCACAGCTATGAGGGACAAATGAAGGGAGCTCAAGCTGAGAAACAGTGAACACTCTGATGCTTAATGCTAATATTATAGAGGGTATGGATTTCAAAGCTTACTATCAATCAGTAGTTCATCATCAAGCTATGCTGGAGTTTTCCAAAGAGTCACAACTGTGGAACTAAAACTAATGGGATGACAATGACACCTCAAAAGCCTCCTCTCAATCAGATAATACTGTCGGGGGGGGGGGGTGTCATCCAGGCAGCCATGAGGGTGCTTTACACTCTCACCAGCATCCTTGCAATGAAAGGGTTTTTTTTCTAATTTAATGGCATAAACCAACACCTGGTAGTGAAACAAGCACTTTTGTTACAGCGACGGCTTCTGATGCTCCCATGTCTGTGCATATATCATACAACCCCAGATGTCTGTGCATGTGTGCTACATTACATGCACTTAGAGGTCCTACCATCACTGGTTTGGGAAGCTATGTCCACAGCTTTCTGGCACTAGTTCCCCACAATATAACTGGGCTTCCACTTTCCAGCTAAAAAGTCTTGTCATCGTACCAGTGGTGTGAACTGGGCGGGAACCACCATCCCCCCCCAATGGATGAGTATGCTACATTCCCCCAGTCGGTGCATTCAGGTGTCCAAGTTGTGAGTAAAACTCAGATTGTCTGAGGTATAATCAGGATTTTATCCCTCTATGCCACTGATGCAGGCATTGAAACCTCATATTTTGATCAATAATCCCTTCACCTTTCTTGTTATTTGGACCTCAAGATAGTTTTTACCTCCCAAAAAGATATTATAGGTCTTTGGACTTGTTGCTTAACCATTGTACTTCTTAGGCTGCTTGAGTATCATGTCTTGACTTCCAGTTACAGTGCTCCACCATCAAAGTGAATGACTCCACTGGAAGTGGGAGATTCTTTTCCTTTGAAAGTAGTTATGTAATTAAGTTGAAATGGTCTAATGAAATTAACAGATCTGTAAGTTTTTTGACAAAACAGTCTTACTGGCTTCCAACAAAGAGTTGGTTACAGAGAATCTGGAAAGGCACCATCCCCTGAACATCGGTTCACTCTCTACCCGGGTGGATGGGTGGACTATCCATAGTTTTAATTCCCATGCGTTGATATACAGCACCAGGTTTTCCTATAACAAGGCTGTTATAATGGCTCATCTTGTGTCTTTGAAAAGCCTGGCCTGCATTACCAAAACACAGCTCAATGAAAAGCATATTCTCATGTTGCTGCTTTCACAGTTTTAATTCTATAAGTCTGTTGAAATTATGCGAGATCAACAAAAGAATGAAGAGGAGAATTAGGAACTGGATCATGATAAGGATAAACTTCAAAAGATGGATAATTACAAGATCTACACAGAGCCATTACTGCAAAACAGACTGACTATTTAGCTACTGAAATTGCTGTGGGAAAATTCTTTTAGACAGTAGACCCACTGTGCAGCTCAGCATGTCTTCATCTAAGGCATGCTCTGCCACACAAATGAAGTGATGAGTTAACTTTTTCATCATTAGTACTTAATCTGAAAGGAAGAATATAAACCTCTCCTCATATAGCACAGGCACTGGTTTCTCTAATGTCACAAATACCTATGTTTTTCTCTGGTCTGACAGGTTTCAGCTTACCTAAAATAGTACAAGTTATCCATTTTTTAAACACCTTTTATAAATTATCAATTGTGACATAGGCAAACTTAAATCCATATAAAAGAAATCACACCATATTGACAAGTTCACATTTAAAACATTATACATTACATATACTGTGCTATACAATATAATAAAACCAATATTACATACATTGCTGAATTCCTGCCTTCAATTATTTTTTATTGGTAAACCTCATTCCTCCTTCAAAAGTTTCCACTGCATATACTGTTCCCACAAATTCCATTTTTTTCTATGTAGTTTATTCCTATCCTTTTCTAAAAATCCCACTTACTGTTCTTTTATCCATTTACAATGTTCACTACTTCAATTATGGTTGGTTTAGACTTTGATTTGCATTTTCCAGTAATTGCTTTTTTGGCAGCCAAAATAATTAAATTTAACAAGGCCCTACTATGTCTAGGTTATTCAGATTCTGTACTCCAGCTAAAAAAAATAATTTCCTTAGTTACACTCATTTGCTCTCCTAGTATTCCTGACTAAGAACTCTATAGGGAATTTTTAAAGTCTGCCAACTCATTACACTCTGAAAACATATGCTGCCAGTCTGGCTGGGGTATAAGCATACCTTACCCAAACACTTCCAGGCAAAAATCCTACATCCTTTAGATTTTGTTGCATATTTGGGAGCCATACATATTGATTCTTTGTGAACTGAATATCTAATCTATCTTCCCAATCATTTCTGACCTCTTCTGATTGGTTCCTATAGACATTGTGTAATGTTTTACAAGCCCTACTAATTATCCATTTTTTAACAGCAGCTTCTGTTCTACATTCAACTAAAAACTCAACAAGTGCAGGTCTTTCATTTAAGATTCCCCTATCCCTTTCTTTTTCTCTATACTCAGATAGCAATCCCTGTTAGGGGAATGAAATCACTACACTGCAATCCAAATGACTTCTTGGCCTCTTCCCATTCTATTACCTTTCCTTCTCTAATTATTTGTTCCTAGTACCTTGATTCCTTTGTCAGCTTTCTCCAGTAAATTTCAGCCCTCTCTCGCTTATTCTCTGTACCCTTAATTGCAGTCATCTCTACTGGCAGAATCTCCTTTCTCCATTACCAGGTTAGGTTATTTCATAGTATACTTTCTTGCTATTTATGAATATAATATTCTGTATGACTGCCGATGCCCTGACTGAAATCACTGTTGCACTATTCCTGACAAATGGGTTGTCACCATTGGCATCTGGCCAGGGTACCAAAGCTTTACCTTCCCTAGGTTGTATGTCAAATGTATGACCTTAGCTAGTATGCATAGGTGCTAAAGATGGATGTAGGAGCATGGATCCAAAGACTATTTCATCTACAGCCTGAACATAAGTCGTGCATCTCTCGGAATGTTTTCTGATTGGTCGTTGGCACCTTTACTTCATTCATTTCATCCACATATGTGCACTACTGGAGAACTTTCCTTTTTACTTCATATTTTGTTTGAAAGTTGTAGATGTCAGCTCGGAAGGGCAAGTGCCAGTGTGGTAGGCAGATTCTACAGAAGGAAATTGCATACCAAGTGTCCTTTTTGCGCAGGCACAGAACACAATTACAAAGACTGCTCTATTTGTCAATTGTTCGTTCCAAAAACCCTTAGGTCTAGACTCTTTACCCTTAACACTTTCCTTGAGACCCAGCATCTTAAACTCCTAGCCCAGTCCAAGACGCCTGACTCCACATCCTCAGATAGCTCTCTCTCCTCTGCCAAAGAAAAAGCTTAAGAGGCCTCAAACAGATCATCACTCCAATGTTTCTGATTCTGATGTACCTGCTGAGGTTTCTGAACCCACGGTACTTCAGACCTCTGCTCAGCTGAATGCTACTGAGAACCAGTTAGCAGCCAGTATGACTCTTGAGAACTTGCAGATTGCCGATACTTCTGAGGAATTGTACCTCTAACTGTCTCAGAAGGATTGTGCAGCTTACTGCACATTTTAGTTAGGGAAGAGATCCCAGGTTCTATAATAGAGGTGAAATAGGGTTTCAAACCTCCATGCCTCAACCAGGCAAATGTCACACCTAGAAAAAAAAACAGAAGACTAAGCATGTGGCCTCTCCCTGTTCTGCTGGGGAGAAAAAGTGGATGTACTTTTCACAAGTGTTGTTTAAAGCTATTAAGTCCTTAAAACCACCCTCCTTTGGGTCTCTCTACCACATGCTACTCCAGTAAAACCCACCCTAGTTTCCTCCTCTTCAGATGAGGAGCAGGATGAGGACTCAGACCATTTCCTGGATTACTCTTCTCAGATGCATTTTCCACGACAAGTCTCCTCCAACGAAGGGGACTTCCTCTCACCTTATTGGCCCACTGAGAATGCTTCCTTTGGTGAGACTATACAGAACACGATGAAACACTTTGCCTAGAAAGCTGCTCAGATGTCTGATGTCCAGAATCGATATTACTCCCTTTTGGAGATGGGTACCCCTGCCCCATCTCCTGTGTGTACAGTCCTTGAGGCTTTCCAGGATGGTTTTCAGTCAACCGCTTTTGCACCTAATTCTCAACCTCCAGCTCCAAAAACACCAGACAGGTTTTACAAGGTGCTTGATGACCTAAAATATTTATATAAAAAGTCAGTGGTGGACCCTTGAGCACTTTGCATTTCATCAGATAAGCCCTCTAAGCTGCTGCCCAGTGCTAACAACCTGCCTACAGACACAGAAAGTAGGGCTATGGATAGATGGGGAAAGAACATTTACACCTCTGCTACCCTTGGTTTTAGAGTTATTAATTACCAGACTCAAATGACTAAGTATTTGACCTCAGTTCTGGCCTCAATGAACAAAGTTATCTCCCACTGCTGACACTAAGCATCAGAAACAGAGCTTAGTTTTGCAAGCCACTCAGATTGCCAGGCACAGCATTAAGTGCAGTTATGATGCTGTAGAAGCTTCTTCTAAGGCAGCTGCCACTGGATCTGATATTCACAGATATGCATGCCTCTGCAATGAACCTATGCCTGAGGATTTCAAATTTAAAATTCTAGAATCACCTTTGGTCAAGGACTTACTGTTTGGTTTTCAGGAGTCCAATTTGTTCAAAACTCTCCAAGGCCAAGGTAAAACCATGAAAGACTGCAGGCAGATCCTACTCTCCTCACTTCCTAGATAGCATAGGACCTACTCAGCCAAATCTACTTCATTAGAAAGGACCCTAGGGGTGTTCACAAACAAAGGAAACCCCCTAGGCAAAGATACTATGAAAAAACACAAAGGGAAACTCCAGCTGGGAGGCCTCCCTTTGGTGGCAAAACTCTGTGACTACTTATGCAGCACCCCTCTTCATCTCACCAGCACCACTCCCTTTGTTTCCCAAAGACTGTCTGTCGCTCTCCCTGGCCAGGTGGGAAAATATTACCACAAACAAATGGGTTCTCTCTATCATCACAGACTGCTATGCCATGTCTTGGGAAAGCAATCCACCTCTGACAGGCATCCCTCCATCTCCTCAAAAACAAATTTCCCTTCAAACCCCATTATTCAAGACCTTTTGAATCAGGCAACCGTTGAACAAGTACAGAGAGAACTCATACAAAAAAGGTTTAATTCCAGAATTTTTCTAGTGCCGAGAAAACAAGGCCAGTGAAGACCCATTCTAAACCTATCCACCTTAAACCCATATCTGAAGGTACCATCTTTCAGATGAGTCTTCCTTTCATTCTACCACAGGTTTTGTTAGTGATATTAGATGTGAAGGACACTTACCTACGCATCCCTATCCATCCTTCCTGCAAAAGATTCTGCAGGTTTTTCTCTAGCTTCACTCATTTTCAGTTTACTGCTCTGCCTTTTGGTCTTTCCACATTTCCAAGAGTGTTCACAAAGTGCCTAGCACCTGTAGTAGCCTTCTTTCATATTCAAGGAATTCAAATCTTCCCCTACCTCAATGATTTTCTGATCCAAGCTCTTTCTCCAAAAATTCTTCTTCAGCATCTTCAATTCACCCATCACCTTCTGACAGGTCTGGGATTTACCAAAAACTGTAAAAAAATCACATACAGCTCATACACAGGACCTAGTATTTCTGGGATGCAGACTGGGCACAAAATGCATACCTTCCTTCCCCAGGAAAGGGTTCTCAGGCTGTCCATATACTTCCAACACCTCTCTTCAACATCCCATTGCTCAGTAAGGGAGCTGCTAAGGACCTTGGGATTCAAGTCAACCACCATTCCTATATTTCACATGTGAGAAATGAAAATGTATCTGAAATCTATGTGGTCCGAGCACTGCCATTCCTCAAACACACTAATTCTCCTCTTCTCTTGTATCAGGAGGGAGCTAACATGGTGGAAGGAAAATGTCATCCTCAACCCAGGATTACCTTTCTCACCTCCTCTTTCTTTTCAACAAGTCCACAGGGATGCCTCAGATGAGGAGTGGGGAGGCCAGAACAAGATCTCATCAAGTGCAAGGGAAATGGCAATCCCAGTTCCTGAAAGAATACATCAACCTAAAAGAAATGAGGGCTCCTCCACAAGCCCCTCAGATTCTCACCCACTTTTGAAAACCAGGACCCCTCCAGGTGTTCACAGACAACACCATAGTCATGCGGTACATAAGCAGGGAGGCACCAGATCTTACCAACTATGCAAGTTGGTACAGAAGGCATGGAACTTAGCAACACAAATAAACATTACACTCACAGTATTATACATCCCTTCTCAGGACAATGTGCTATAGACTGCTTAAGTCGCCTCCTGGAAGACCCCCATGAGTGTACTCTGAACAGGGAGGTCTTTAGCAACATCACTGTTCAGTGGGGTACCCCTCAGATAGACCTCTTTGCTTCATCAAATAACCATCAACTCCTCCCCGGTTCTGCATGACAGACCCTTGTCCCACAGCCTGGAGGACAGATGTTTTCTTTTTCCAGTGGAAAGAAAAGATCCTCTATGCCTTTCCTCCTCTGCGTCTTCTTCCAAAAGATCCTTCTCAAGGCATAAAAAGAGATATCCAGACTCTTCCTACTAGCTCCATTCTGGCTGAGGAAACATTGGTTACCCCTGCTTTTTCACCTAGCAAAGGAAAACTACAGGAGAATCCCTCTACAGCGAGAACTTATAACTTGGCAAAAGAAAGTGATGCTCCATCAAAATCTTCCATCTCTCAGCCTGACCATTCTGATGACAGGATTTTAATCCTTCAAATACATCTTTTCTCTGAAGCGGCTGTAGAAGTCCTACAAGTGGCTAAGAGGCCCACTACTAGAAAATCTTATATTGCAAAGTGGAAGTGGTTTTCTTTCTGGTGTGGCAAAGATTTGATCAGGCTTGCCCTACCTCTTCCATAAAAACTCATTTGTCTGCCATTAATGATTGCTTTCCTTTTAGCCCTTCCACAAATGACTTGGACAGAGGTCAAGCTTTTCCTCAGAGGAGTTCTGCACCTTAAACCCCCCCAAGTAAACCTATCTCTCCCCTTGTGATCTTAATTTTCTGCTAGAAAAACTTATATTCTGCCTCCCTCTGAGCCAGCTTATTCTGCTTCTTTTAAATTCTGCACTTGGAAAACCATCCTCTTCCTGGCCCCAACCTCTTCCAGAATAATTTCTGAGTTACAAGCTCTCGTGGCCATTACCCCCTTCACCTTTTTCACAAAGGGTGACTCTCACGTCTAATCCATCTTTCATGTGAATGAGCTATTTCTCAATCAGGCTATTATTTTATTATTTATTTTGCTTGACATTTGGTTACCAGGAAAGTCCGACTGGGTGAGAAACCCATTTTCAGCAGAGGCCCGGGGAAAAAAAGCTCCATGGTATACTTAATCTGTATCTTCATCTACTATCACCCACAATCTTTTTTTCTCATAGCTGATTTCTGTAACCTACTGTAATCTACTCATTATATCCAAAACAACTATACACTCTCTCTCTGTCCTTCTTTCCTATTCTCAAAAACAGAGGGGAAAGGATCTTACATACTCTAGACATGCCATCTAAGCTGAGTCAGCCAATCTTCAAATAGACTATTGCATCTTAGATTTCTAAGGCTATCTCCTTCTGCTACTCATAATATGGTAAAACCCTGCCTTCCTGCCCTAAAACACATTCCACTACAGCAACTGCTTCCTCAGGACTTTCCGCAAAGCAGTACACACCTTTACAAAACTGATGCCTTCATCAGCTGTATGGCAGCCTTTGCTTTGTCAGTACTGTCTAGACTACAGGATTACACTTGTTCTCAATAGCCTTATCGCCATCAGCTCTAGGAGTTACCCATTTTTCATGAATACTGCCAACAGTGATTTCAGTCCAGACATAGTACATTTGTGTAAGAACTTAACAGTATATGTCCTACTGATCACAGTTGCAGTATTCCATCCCACCCTCCATCCCAGTTTCTCTATTGCCTTTGCTCTTTTACATGGACATGGGGGAGTTTTTTATCAATTCCACCTACACCCTTCCTAGTTAACCAGTCTCATCTCTCAGTATTCTTCAGGTCACTGGCTTGGAGATAATCTGAGAATCCAAACTCATATGTCTGCCTTTACACCCTAAGTATACCAGCTTAGGTCATACAGCAGACGTATGACCTAGAAGTAAAGCTTTGGTACCCAGCCAGATGTCAGTGGTGACAACTCATTTGTCAGGAATACTGCAACAGTGATCAGCAGGACCTCTACTGTTACAGTAAGTTCTTACACAACTGTACATTATTCTCCTTAAAGATCTGTATCCAAACTTTTTAGTTCTTGAATTTTCCCCCTGCTTCATCATCATCCTTTCCACTTTGAACTGTAGATTTCTGATGGCGTCATGTACAACAGCTTTAACCATGTAGCTCTACAATATCCCTGCAAATCAGTTTTATTTGAAGGATCAACTTATCCCCCTTGACTCTTGCCCTCTTCTCCTCCAAGATAAAACCCTTCAAATCTTTATTAATTGCTATCCACAACTTTTCCTCTGGTTGATAAAAATATGCCTGACCTGTATATAAAACTAAAGGGACTAAACATTTTTACTGCTTATATCTTGCTATCCATATCCATAGACAAGAGCTTCCAGCTTTTCAGTTTTTATATTATGTGTTGTTTAGTCTCTTCCTACATACCCTTAACTGCCACAACAGCATCCTTTTTAACCCATACTCCTAAATATTCCATTTTTATCATGTTCCTATAAATATGGGTATTGCTGAACCAATTCATGTGTGGGTATATAGTTTATAGCTATAGCCTTTGTTTTATCTTCATTAATTTTATATTCTGAAAAACCTGGAACTGTCTCAGAATGTTCCATAACACAGAGATGCCCTTTTCTGGTTTAATCAGGTGCAAAATATCATCATCTGCAAATAAAGCGAAATTTTCTTGAATACCATAGCAATTATATCTTTGAATTTCTGAGTCCTTATTTTTTTTTTAGCCAGTGGTTCTAAATATAACACAAATAACAAAGGGGAAAGAGGACACTCCTGCCTGGTTCCTCTGTTCAGACGCAACTTAATCAGACAGGAAACCTCACACCTTGAATTTTGTCTCCAATCCCACATATATTCCCTTAATTAACCTTATTATTGTAGCAGGAAATGTGAATGTTTCCACTGCCCTGTTCATAAAATCCCAGCTTACTATGTCAAATGGTTTCTATGCATCAAGATCCACCAACAACAGCAATATTTTACTACATTCTAGTTCCTCCTGGTTCATCACCATTCTATTAATGCTGTCAAGTATTTGTCTCCCCGCCACAAAATCACAATGAGCCATATCTGTCAATTTTGGTAACACCATTAACATTCTTTTAGCTATTATAGAAATAAACCATTTATAATCATGATTGAAAATTGAAATTGGCCTATATGAAGCTGTAGCTGATGGGTCTTTGCCATCTTTAGATATTACAGGTCCCACAGGTTTTTTTCCAGGATGTTGGTACGTCTTCTCCTTTTAAAATACTGTTAAACAAAACCTTCCAGATCATTATCACTTTCTTCCCTCATAGCTTCCAAACTTCCACTGGAATATCATCTATTCCTGAAGACTTTCCTGCAGATTGGTTATACATCACCATTTTTATCTCATCTCCTCCCGTCGTAAGTGTTGAGCTTCATCTACCTCTAACTTTGGCATATTTAAGCCTTCCATAAATATTTCTGTTTGTGCTTTTTCTTGATTTCCCCACTTCTCTGCTTTATACAAATTTTCATAAAATTTTTAAAACATCTCTGATACCATCTACAGGATCTCAGGTTATTTTTATAGTTATAGGCCTTTAAGTTTGGCAACAACCCTTTCTGCTGCCCAAGTCATTCTACCAAGTTTTTGTGCTCTGGGGTTATCATCAAAAAACAGTTTATTTACACCAATCTTTATAAACACTTGTATATTACCCAGGTACTCCCTTAATTTCTCTTTAGCACTCTACAACTGTGCCTCTTCTTGTTCTGTTATATTCTCCTTATTCTGTAATACATTAACTTTTGTAAGCCCATCTAAATAATTCTTGTTACTTATTAACCATCTCTCTTTTTTCTTCGTCTGTCCAATTTGTAAACGCCACTTTCACTTTATACCACTAACTATAACTTCTAAAGTACTTTCTGTCTTCTCTAATAATTCCCAAATTATTTCCACAACCCATTCTTAAGTTCCTCTCTTTTTAACAAGTAGGTAATGAAGAGCTAGTGTTTCTTCTTAACTTCATTACCCTGCAGTTTTATCCTCATAATTATTGGTACATGATCTGAAATAGTTACTGGATGCGTGTCAAAGTTCTCAATTAAACACGTTTCTGTGAAATATAACTTATGTCTAGTCCAGCCCAGTTACTGTACCTTCGAGAGCTCTCCAAGTTCCTACTACTGAATTCAAGTCTTCAGTACCAAATATCTTCATACATTTCTCAGAAATCTGACCTCTTTTGTTAAATTTTCCCTTCTATCCCCACCCCCAGACATATCTTCATTGTTGCAAATCAAATTCCAGTCTCCACCTATAGGTAATACTGCCTGCTTAAAGCTGATTACTTCTCCCAAAAGTTTCTAAGCTCCACAATAGCAGTCTTATGTAGAATATAAATACATACCAGAGTAATCCTCATCCAGTAGCCCCTTACTACCACAAATATGCCATTATTATCTTTCTTCCCCTCTTCTATCACTACTGGAGCTCTTCTAGTTATTAATATAAGTTCTCCTCATTTCCTTTGCCCCTATTATTCTGCTGAATATCCATTTTGAAATCCTTTCTTTATCAAATTCACATGCTTAGTTCTTTCAAAATGCGTCGCCTATGGCACTGCTCTGCATTTCTTTAGTTTTCTTTCTTTCTTTATTTATTGACATTTGTTAACCGGGTTTGTCCAGCTGGGCCAGAGACCCATTTTCAATGGCGACCCAAGGAGAAAAACTCCAGCTACAGACAGTATACTATACATAAAAGTTTGGTTTACAATACATAAAAATTCAGTTTATAATACATAAAATATGCAGTTTACCAAGCAATTGCATAGACATTTACAGTGATAAGATAAGAAAATGACTACGGTAAAACAGATCAGTACATATTTACACAATAGTAGTAAGACCCTCCCCCCCCCCCTTTTTTGTTATGGTATCAATAACAAACAGTTTTGAAGTGGTAGAGTACTGTGAATATTAAGTAGTAGTGTTTTAGGACAGTACAACTTGTGAAGTGTGAGCAATGAGAATGCAAGTATAGGGTGGAAGGGGTAACAAGAGGTAGAGAAAGATGATAAGGCAATATGAAGGAAAAATTGTAGATGGTTAGGATAAAGGATAGTAGTGGAGTTAGGTAGGGTCATGACAAGTACAAGTTTTGGTGTTAAGTAAGTGAAGTCAGAGTTCTTTCTTAGAGTGTAAAGGATGTGTAATGGAGTGTATGTGTGATGGAAGTTTATTCCAAGCTTGGGATACAGTGGATTTATCCAGTACTTTACCACTAGTTTTCTTTGGTTGGTAGATATCTAGGAGTTGCTGGTTAGAGGTGCAGAGTTTGCGAGTGGGAGTATAGGTAGCTACTAAGGAGGAGAGAGCAGGGCAGGAGGACGGTTTATAGAGTATGGAGTGAGTAATTTGAAATTGAGATAGAAGGAGTTGTTGTGCAAGTTCAAGCCATTGAAGAGCGTTTAGTGCGAGGCAATGGTGTAAGTTATAAGGGGAGTTTGTGACAAATTTTGCTATTTTGTGGTATGTTTGTTGCCGTTTGACCAGGGTAGTGGACTGAATGTTAGTTAGGATTACAGTGGCATAGAGAAGGGAGGGGAGAGGAAGAGCCTGTGCAAGGGAGAGTCTAGCATTAGAGGTCAAGAATTTACGGTTTCGATAGAACATACCCAATTTTTGGTGAGTTTTTTTATACTTTGAAGGATATGCAGGTTAAATTTAAGTTCATCATCAATGATGGCACCTAGAAGCTTTGTGTGGGAGTCGGGTTGTATGGTGGTATTATTGGAAGACGTGAAGAGACAGGTCGATTTTAAGGTGAGAGAGAGAGAAAATGAGGGAGGAATAGCAGGAGTTTGTTTTTTGGGGGGTTCAGGATGAGTAAATTACCAGACAGTCACTTTTCAAAAAAAAGAAAAGTGTCCTGTGTAAGAGTGTGAAGGCCAGAGATATTGCTAGAAGTGCAGATAAGAGTAGAGTCATCAGTGTATTGAATTAGAGCAGAATGTCTGCAGAAAGTATGAAGTTCATTAGTAAAGATGTTGAACAGGAGGTGAACTAAGATGGAACCTTGGGGTACCCCAGTTGTCACTGGGAGGTAGGGTGAACAGGAGGAGAGCCATTGAACAAATTGTTGTCTATGAGACATGTAGCTAGAGAAAAAGTCTAGGGTGGAAGCAGATAGACTGAGGTTAGTGAGTTTAGTTAGAAGTAAGGGATGAGAGACAGTATCAAAGGCTTTGGAGAGGTCGAAGAAAAGATGGGATACAAGGTTGTTTTTATCACAGGCCTTAGCTATTGTATGTGTAAATGACAGGAGGGCTGTATCAGTGCTGTGGTTAGGGCGGACGTCATGTTGGGTGGCTGTGAGAAGGTTCTGCAGGAGGAGATAATTTAGGAGTTGTGTGTGTATACATTTTTCAAGTATTTTAGAGAGAGGAGAGAGGATGGCAATTGGTCGAAAGTTTGAGGGGTCAGTTGAGTTCCACCCTTTATGCAGGGGGGATGGTGAAGAAGGATTTCCAAATCTCTGGCACTGTTGCTTCCTGAATTGATCTACTGATTAACAGGGATACAGGATAGGCTATGGATTCAACACCTAATTTCAAGAAAGTGGGTGGGAGATTGTCTGAGGAGGGAGAGCAAGGTTTGAATTTCAGCAGGAGTGATTTAATGTAGGATGTTGGAACTGGTTGAAAGGAGAAAATGTTATTGTTGTGAGGGTTGGGAGGGGTAGAGGGCGTGATTGTGTTGGAGTTGGAGGGTGTAAGATTCTGGACAGTGTCAATGAAGTGTCTGTTGAGAAGAGTAGCAGTTTCTAGAGAAGTGTTATTTGGGAAAAGGGAGGGATTAGAAGGGCATCTGGGATTGAAAATTTTATTTAAGGTAGGCCAGAATTTCCATGGACTGGTTTTGCTATTAATCTGGGGAGGGTTATAATAGGATTTTTTGTCATTGCTGACAAGTTTTTTGACAAGGTTCCAAAGTTCTTTGTACTTCTGGAACAGGGGAAGTTTGGTCTTAGTCCAAGCTTTCCAAGTACTATCACGTTTATGCATGAGGGATCTAGTTTCCTTAGAAAGCCAGTGAGCAAAATTAGATTTTATTTGAGTTTGCCTGGTAGGAGTAAGAGAGTTATGAGTATCTAGGAATATTTTATTAAATTTAAGCATTGCATCCTTTAGAGGAATCTGTTTGAGGATGGACCAGTCAATACTAGAGAGAACTGAACTGAAATGGGTGGTATTAAAGTTATAGAGTTTATGACAGTCTCTATAAGAGTGTAGTTTGGGTAGAGTGTCATAGGATGGGAGTTGAAAGATGGTCGCTCAAAGAGTTTGGTAAGGTAGTTGGACTGTGGTAAAGGCTAGGAGAGTTAGTGAGAATCCAGTCAAAGGTAGAGTTGGAAAAATTGGTATTGTGCAGATGGGTGGGGGATGTTATCAGTTGGTGGAATCCCTGAAGGTTGATACTGAGCTGTGGAGAGTCAGTAGAAATTTTGGTCCAGTTGATGTTAAAATCGCCTTTGATGAGGGTTTCATAAGGTATATTGTGTGCGAACCAGGGTAGGATAGATTCCAAGACTGGAATATTCCTTCCTGGGGGGATATATATGGAGGCAATGGCAAATTTCTTATGAGGGTTTAGACGGCAGTTTAGGATAAGTTCAGCTGGGTGGAAGTCTGGAGGAGGGATGGTGAGAGTGGAGAGGCTAAGGCTATCTGAATGGAGGATGGCAACACCACCATCATTTTCTGAATTTTTATCAGAGCGGTAGATATTATAGCCTAGTGGGAGTATTTCCTTGTTTGTTATGTGGAGATTTAGCCAAGTTTCGGATAGGGCTAGGATGTGAAGGGTGGTTTGGGCAATCCAGGAATGCAGTTCAGTGATTTTGTTAGTGAGGCTTTGTATATTTAAGGAATAAATATAGAGGTGTTTGTGCTCTGAGGTTTGGTATGAGGAGGATGAGGAGGGTGTGAGAGGTGGGAAGATGGGGGTGGAGGAGTGGATGAGGGGTGTAAGGTTATGGGGAGGGGGGCCAGGATTGGGGTGGATGTTACCAGCGAGGAGTATGTTACTAGGAAGTGAAGTACAATGTGTTAGTAAGAAGAGATGGAGGAAAGTCTTGGATTGGATTTATAGGAGTGAGAGTAGTTCTCAAGTATAATAAGTTTATGAAAGCAGTTAAAGTTGAAGGTGAAGAGAGAGACGGGAAGACTGAAATGGAATGAGATGGAAGGGGAAGGTTTGGGGATACATGTGGTAGGAGAGTATATGAACGGCTGGGATAGGTTTGTGTGACAGGAGGTTAGAGCAGAGAGCAGAGTTAGAATTGGTAAGGTAAAGTATAAGAGCAGCATGTTAGGTTGTGTGGTGAGTAAAGGAGAAAGGAGAGTATAACAGCTGGTTTGGGAGCAGGAGGTGATATAATAGGCTGGTTGAACAGCAGGCAGGAAGTGGAGTATGAGGGGTTGAAACGGACATGAAGGGGAGGAATTGATAGCTGGCAGGAAGTGAGGTATGAGTGGTTGATATGGACAGGAAGGGGAGGGAGTGGATAGAATAAAAGTAATTGAAGTGGGGTGTGAGAATGGGGGTAGGGAAGGGGAGAGAAGTGAGCCTGAACGGAGCAGGGCTATACCCGCAGCTACCTCAGAAATCCCTGAGAAAGACAATCAGTAATGCTGGCAAGTTTGGTCTCAGAAGAGACAGGAGAGGCTGGAAGGAGTAGAGAACAGTCACAGGGAGAACATCAGAAAAGGTCAATAGGGAAGGAGATAGGGTCGAGTAAGGAAGCTATCAAAGGTCAGAAGGATAGAGTAGTGCACGAGGGCAAGGCTAGAGAGAGAAAATGGCCAGAGATGGGAGCATAGAAGATAGGGGTCTTAAGAGTAAGAGTATCTGTAGTTAGCAGGGGATGGGGAGAAACCAAGTAGCAGAAAGATGAATGACTAGGGAGCGGCCCAGAGATGTGCAGGAAGCAGCGACCAAGGGAAAAACAGTGCTGGTAAGGTATTTAACAATTAAATCTAACAGGACATACTTCCTAATTACACCAAAAATGGGTCTTGGGAGTAGGTAGTTTCCAAGCAGGATAGGCCTGTGGGCTTCAGTGAGGAGTCTGTACTAACTTCCAAATTAAATATTCTTTCCTTTTTGTCAATACCTACAGTACTTATTACCTTGATACGGCACTCTTGTCATAGATAGTACCCCAAAAGCCAAACTGGAGGGCTGAGCTCTCTAGGACTAGGAAGACCAAGACCAGGGAGGAGGTTAGGTTACACACTATAGACCCAGTCTCACCACATAATACCATTACAACCTCATCATACACATAAAACACACAAAGACATGAGGGGAGGCTCTGATCAAAATCTACCAAAACAGCAGAGGCCACCAAAGCAGACTAGTCATTGGTGACTCCATAGTCAGACACTGATGTCCCGGCCACCAGACTGAGTAAGGAGAAGGTCACAGTATTTCGATGGCAAGGCAAAGGCCACCCCCCCCCCATAGTTTTTTTTTTAGCAAGGCTCAAATCTAAAACCCTACACTAGAGAAACAAAAAAGGAAAAAAACTATCTAAATCTCAGCCTGCCTCAGTATGGAGGTATCGATTCTCAGTATGGCTGACCTGCTAAACCTGGTTCAAGGCTCCTGAGGAGAGCACCCCAGCCGCCGTTTTAATTTCACTCATATCATTCCCCCCCCAAAAATCAACTACAATACCAAGAAAGGAGGGTATCCATATTCATCAAGGACACCCACACCTCAATACCCCTCACTGGATCACTGGTGAGATCAGATAGCTGTCCTCATCCATCCCACCCCCCCCACCTGAAATAAAAAAATAAAAAAAAGAGTATCTAAAAAACTCAAAGCCGACTTCTTCAAGACTAGTGTGACTAGGCCAGGCCGGCCCCCCCCCGGAAAAAACAATACTCAAGCCGCTGAATCACTTACAAACGCCTTCTACCAGCACCTGCAGGACTGCATGGATAAGGCAATCCCAAGCAAAACAAAGAGAGAAAAATAGCTAAAGACTCAAAGATATGCTCAGAACTAGTTCAAATGATGTGAAGATTACTGATCCTACAGACAAACATACTGGCTGACAGGTTCAGTGCAAAAAAGGAGAGATATCTATACCAAATGAGTGCAGCCCCCAAACATCTCCTCTCTCAAAGCAAAAACACAGCATCCATGGGACCAATGAGGAATTAAACCCACAGCTAGGACAGCTGTTTAATCAACTGCAACTGTGGTCCCACTTCACAAAGGCGGTGCCTCCACAGACCCATGGAGAGGATCATAATGGACCTCATAAATAAAGACATAGGAATTTGCAGACTTTGGATCCAACCCAGTTTGGCTTTGTCAAAGGCAGATCATGCCTTTTAAACTTGGTTGACTTTTTTCAAACAGTCACCAAAGCCATTGATGAGGGAAAGGCAGTCCATACAGCCTACCTCGATCTGGCTAAGGCAAATGTTAACCCATACATCACAAGATGGGTTGCAAACTGGCTGAGTGACAGAACCCACAGGGTCAGAGTTGCTGGCGCCATGTCAGACTCAAAGCCTGTCACAAGTGGTGTCCCACTGTTTGGCATCTACTTTTCCCAAGTACAAGCAAACACAGGAGGGACAAAGTTTGCAGATGACTGCAAACCATCTGACACAGATATCCTTCAGAAGGGTCTCACAGAAACGGATAACTGGTGCCAGAGCCACGCCTAAAGTTAAATGCCAAAAATGCATAGTCATACCAAAACAAGGTTACCCCTAGCTACCAAATAGGTGGCAATCCACTGAGCACAGAAGAAGTTATCAGGACCTGGGGACCCAGGTTGATAGTAGTCTGTCATTCGACACCCATGTAGCTAAAGTAGTTAGGAAGTCCTTCTACATTGCCCACCTTATCATGAAGGGATTCTCATCTAGATCAAGGGAGGTCATAGTCTCCCTTTACTCATCACTCATCAGACCAATGATTGAGTACAATGCCCCATTCGGAATGTATCTGACCCGACACTTGCAGCAGCTGGAGAGGCCACAAAAGTTCCTCACCAAAAGGATAAAGGGTCTCAAAATCTGTCCTATGCTGCCCGACTGAAAGAACTCCAGCTCTATTCAGTCGAGGTGACCTTTGCCTAACATACAAGGCCATGTCAAACCCAGATTTGATGAATATGCTTCACCTCAAAAATCTAGATCCATCAGAGCCAGAGACTTAAACCTCAACACTGGAGGGATAGATTCATCACCCAAAGACTCCTATGCTGTGGAACAAAATCACATGTGAGGCAGAGCACCTCGCTGGCCTTGTTCAAGAGAAATCTTGACCAATGGATGGGAGATCGCAGATATACCCCAGGAATTACCTCAGTGTCACTGCTCGACAGAGGCACAGCAAAATAATGGGTATAGTTCAAACAATGGGCTAGGCTTATAAATGCCCTCGGGCAGATAGCCTAGTATGAACCTATGAACCTATGAACCTATGAGAACATTCAAATTCCAAGATAATATAAAAAAGTGTTGCCATTATGGTAATAAGTCATTATTCCCAGCTATTTTTCATGACATCTTTTTAAAATGTCTATTTCCAGCTTTTGTGATACATTCACAACTAATGTTTCGCAGGCTGATCCTTTATACATATTTTTCTTGCCATCAACATTGGAACCTATGTAACATTTTACAAAACTTTTTGTTTTAATAAAAACCCTCAAACAAAAAAACAACAAAACATACCTCCAGAACTTAATACAAACACACAAAACTATACATGTTATCAAATAATGATGTTCAGCCCTACCAATTTTATCCCAAACAGCTGCAAAAACATGCTTTAAAAAACCTAAAGTTGAGGTTATCCATGCTAAGATGCATGTTATTGCCTGTGCTTCTACTTACACTAATTGGTTTCTATTCTTTTATATATCTTTATTCCCCTCCCAGATTTGAAAAACTGCTTGCATGTTTTCAGAAAACCTTAACTTTTAGCATTGAAGAAATATGCCCTGGCTTTTTTATTGCCCTATAATTAGCTTGTCTCCATGGAAACACAAGAGAAAAAATGTAGTCCTTACCTGCAGGCTACTAAAGACAAGCTGAAAAATATATTGCCAAAGGCAAACTTTTAGTTATATTCAATGTTTTCTTATTTACTTGTTTCCACTTAAAACTTGTTATTAGATTAAGCCAATGGTCTTAATCCAGACAGTCATCTTATGCAAAAGTAAAAGAAAACAAATCAGCTCTACATACATTATGGTCTGTGTTTTTGCATCATATCTCCATCCTCAACAACCCAAGATTACTGCCTATAAACTTAAAAAATACTTTATCTAGCATTTTTTTTCTTTTTGCATTGTAATGCCTACATTTATTAATACAAAAAGGGCATTTGTTTAATTTAATATCTTCATTACATATGTGAACAATGAAAAATGCTTTACTTATAAACATGCAATTTATATCACAAAATGCTTCATAGAAATATTAAGGACAGAAATTCTTTTACTTTTGGTTACCTTTTCTTTCCTCTCCCCCTCCCCTCAGTGTCCTTCCAAACATTAATGGCATGAAGTGATCCAGATGCCTTTCAGTTCCTCATACATTTAGCAAAGTTAAAGTCTGCTCTTTCCACTTTTTGCTATACAGCCATATTTCACAAATGCAACTGATGCTTGCAATCTTGTATTTATTCACTAATTTCAGTACTGCTGATCTTCTTCCTGTTCATCTCCATCCCCCAACTCCAGACTTTGGTTCAATTCCAAGGTACTCCTGATTCTTCTAGTCAACTCCTGTGCTTTTCTCTGTCTCTCACCATTATTCCTTTGGAACAACGGAAAGGGTTTAATTGGCAAAGTCTCTCCATGTGCTTTATTATCAGAAGAATGACAAGCTGAATCCCCTTCTGCTTGATGGCTCACTTTTTGTTGTACAGGCTTTTGTATTTCCTCCTTAGTCTGTTCTGCATCAAAAATGACTTCATTCCTCCAGGGGAAAAAAAAATTCTGAAGACGGCTGGATGCAGCAACAGCTTGAATATCACACCTGCCTATTGACATTCGCTGGCTGCTGAAATAAATCTGTTTCACTTCTGCCTGGTGTATATTCAATAATCATTTTCTACAAACACTCTACTGTCTCTAACTTTTAATACTTTGCCCTTTTGTTACAGTTTTGTCAGGATCGACTCTTTCTGCTGGTAGGTTTGCATCTTTACTAGTAGTGGTCTCTGATGCTTTCTCAAGGCCAGATTTGGGGCATACACATAGTGTGACCTTTTAATTAACAGTTCCTAATGTTGAATATGTCTAGTTGCTTATTTGTGCCTTCGTAAAATTAATCCTTCAAGTTACTCTGGTACAGCAGAAATTGTCTGATTTTCCATGCATGCTCTATCCTCTAATCTTACCATTTTTTTAAACATCTTTTCCACTCAGCCAGCCTTTTCTTCATTTTGGCCTCTGATTTTTGTAGTTTTATCAGCTCATCTGAATATCTCTTTAAAGCTTCTTTCATTTCAACCAGCCTTTTGTTATCTGAGTTGATAAATTTATTTTGATCATCTCTGAGTACATTTGATTTATTTCTTCCTACAGATTACTAGAAGCCATGTCTTGCACCACAGCTAGAGCTTGAACTGCTTTTTGAAGAAAAACGTCAGGATTCTTTCCAGTCAATGTTTTCTCTTCACCTTTTCTAGCTGATTTTCTTTCTGATTCCCTCCTCTTTGCTGGCATCCACACAGTATGCTTAATAGCCAGTACATGAATTTATTAAAAGTGATACAGTTCCTGGACCTTGTCTTTCTGTTTCTTTTTTTCACACTGGGACAGCTGGAGTTAAGCAGTTTCTAGTGTAGAGCCATCTTGTAAAGTGGAGCGATCCAGTTTTTGAAATCAACCTCTCATGGTATGGACCTTGGTTGGGTAAGTCTGTTTAAACAGCAATTTTGTATGGCTCCACTGAGATGGTTCTTTGCCAGAACCATAAAGACCTTACTGAAAGCTGGTAATTCCCCACCCCCAACAATCCTAAAATAAGCAACTTAACTTCCACTCTGAACTTTTTGGACTACTGCAAATTAAGTCTAAAGTAACATTGTTAAGACACTCACTGTTTTCCTTTTCATTTTATTTCAGATCATAAAATGCTTTATAGATGGTAGAATTATCAGTACTTAAGGGAAAACAATGGAATTCCTGAAAGCAATGAAAGATCACATTTGCATAAGGGCAATTAGTACTTCTTCACAGCAGCTATTGCTTCAAAGATCCAAGATAACTGTGTAGCTTTATTCTTCCATTACACAGGTTCATAGGTCTGTACTAGGCTAAAGGCCCTGGAGCCTTTACAAGCCTAGCCCATAAAATTACCCTGGCATCGTGCCACCCGACCTTAGTTCCCAGTGTCTATGTCAAGTAAAGCCACTGGAGTGATACACGGGGTGAATTTTCTATTTCCCATCCACTCATCAAGATTTCTCTTGAAGATGGCCAGTGAGGCGCTCCGACTTGACATGTATGGGAAGTGTATTCCATAGCATGGGCAGTCTCTGGGTTATGAACCTGTCCCTCCAGCTTTTTCTGTTGATTGTGGTAATGAGGTTGAGGTCTCTGGAGCGTGTGGTGTGGAGGGATTGGGAATTCTTTAGATGTAGCATTTCTAATGGAGCTGGGTCAGACATGGCTTTGTAAGTCAAGCAGAGATCGCCTCTAAGTAGGCGATATGAGACAGAGAATAGTTGGAGTTTTTTGAGTCTGTCCATATAGGACAAGTGTTAAAGGCCCGAGATCCTCTTTGTGAGGTATTTTTGTGGCCTCGCCAGTTGTTGTAGGTGTCTAGTGAGGTACATGCCAAATGGGGCATTGTACTCGATGACTGGCCTAATGAGGGAAGAGTAGAGGAAGACAATGACCTCTTTCTTCCTGGATGCAAAACTCTTAATAATGAGATGTGCCACATAGAAGGACTTTCTGACCACAGTGGCAATGTGGTCGTCAAAAGAGAGGTTGCTGTCAACCTGTGTTCCGAGATCTCTTATGATGCCTTCTGTGTTCAGTGGACTACCATCAATGTGGTAATTCATGGGCACCAAGTTTTTCCCAAAGGGGATGATGACACATTTTTTGGCATTGAGCTTAAGGCCATGGTTCTGACACCAGTCATTGGTCTCAGTGAGGCCTTTCTGTAGGATGTCAACATCCCTTGGGGAGTTAATTATCTTAGGTTCTTAGGTTAGTACTAAGCTAACTGCCCTTGTGAGCCATTTTAAGCCTAGCCAATTATCCCTTGTGAGACTCAAACCCTGCACCTTGTGTTTGTAAGGCAAACAACTTAACCATTAGACCACCCTCCCAACCATTTTGGCTCCCAACTTGCAATTGTCTGCAAACTTTGTCAGCCAGAGTCCCTTCATGTTGGCCTGGACTTCAGAGAAGTAGATACCAAACAGAAGAGGACCCAGGACCGAACCCTGTGGGACTCCACTCATGACTGATCGACAGTCTGACTTGGAGTCAGCTACTTTCACACTGTGGGTTCTATCTGTGAGCCAGTTTGCAACCCACCTAGCAGTATAGGGGTTGATGCCTAGCTTAGTGAGTTTTTCTATGATTCCTGAGTGGGGAATGGTATCAAAGGCCTTAGCCAGATCAAGGTAGGATGTATGAACCACCTTGT
The DNA here is from genome assembly GCF_019279795.1 of Protopterus annectens. NCBI lineage: Eukaryota > Metazoa > Chordata > Ceratodontiformes > Protopteridae > Protopterus > Protopterus annectens. The sequence continues at coordinate 297,640,388 of NC_056737.1, forward strand.
CTTCATCCACAGCTCTGGTGACTGACTCAAAGAAGTCGACCAGGTTGAGCAGGCATGATCTAACCTTCACAAAACCAAACTGTGTGGGATCCAGAGTTTGGAGGTTCCCTATATCTTTGTTTATTAGGTCCATGATGATGCATGCCATAGCTTTGCATATCAGACTTGTCAGGCTAATGGGACAATAGCTCCCAGGGTCTGTAGTCACTCCTCCTTTGTGGAGAGGGACGACTGTAGCAGTGTGCCATTTCGTAGAGACAAAGCCTGAGGTAAGGCTGTGACTGAACAGGGCACACAAGGTGAGGTGCCAATTCACTCTCCAATTCATGTAGAACACAGCCAGAGATATTGTCAGGTCCAATAGAAGCTGTATTCTTGGCCTTAGACAGTGCTGTTTTAACCTGTGCAGCAGTAATACTGGGTGCCTGGCAATCTACTGATATTGTGATTGGTCCTTTGGTGGGGGGTAAAGTTGGCACTGAATCTGTCGGCCAGTATATTGGCAATATTTGTTGGCTCGGTGTAGGAGGTCCCATTGTGTAACAGCTCCGAGCAAATCTGGGTATTGCCGTGGAGATTCTTTTATATCTATAGAAGGCCTTGTGGTTGTCTTTACTATCTGCTGCAATTCTGTTTTCATAGCTAGCTTTAGAGGATTTGATGAGGAATCTCAACTTTTTGTTGAGGCTGATAAGGGAGTTTTTCCAGTCTTGGGACTTCACCTTATTTCTCATCAGTTTCCTCCTTCTGTTGCAGAGTTTGTTTATGGCAAAGGACCACCAGATTAATTTCCTTTTTTTGGAGGAGAGCATCTTGGTTCTATTGGATATGGCGAGATCCATGCATTTGTTTACATGTTCGTACAGGGCATTAGTGCATGATTCGGCGATCATGCAGCTGCTCTCCAATTGCACAGGTGCAGTGAAGTTAGCCACCTCTGTTTTAGGAGCCCAAAGTTAGCTATGGAGAAGTTTTTCATGGTGGTTACCTTTGCGGGGGGGGGGAGGGGGGGAGGGATGTGGATTTGGTCACCCATGTTAGTAATGACCAGGTAAGGATGTTGCTACCTCTAGTGGGGATAAGAATGAGCTGGTCCAGGGCATTGGAATTAATGAATTCCAGAAAACGTTGGACAAGTGTATTGGTACATGAGTAGTTTTCTCAGTTAATGGAGGGGTAGTTGAAGTCGCCCAGTATGAGAGCGTTAGGTTGGACCCTAATATTCTCCAGGGTGCTTAGGAATGTGGAGTGTGATTCTTGGGTCATGGTTGGGGACCTACAGCAGGCTACAACCTGAATCACTGTCTTACTCAATGTTAGCTACACCTGAAGTATCTCTGATACGTCATGTTGGGCTACCAGTCTGGAGGTGTGCGCATCCTTTATGAATATGGAAGCACGACCACCTTTGGAGCTTCGATCCAAGTTCTGGGGCCAAAGGTATGGAATGAGTTATAGCCTGGTAGTGCAGGGGTGCTACCTGCTGCCTTGAACCAGGTCTCTGTTACTGCACAAATGTCGATGTTCTCCATTTTAAGGAGTGCTTCGAGCTAGTGCATTTTGAGATTTAGACTTCTAGCATTGAGCAGCATGACCCTCAGATTGCATTTGTTTGTAGCTGTTACGGTGGTAATCTGGTGTTTGGAACACCGCCTAAAAAAGGCACAATAGCAGTGGCAAGAGCCTTGGCCAGTATGCAGAAGCCCAGGGGTGACAAATATAGGCCATCTCTGGCAAAGCATCTAGGTCTGTCAATCATGTCATCCCAGGCAAACAGAAACTGGATCCCCTTAAAATGACACCAGAAACGTAGCCAATTCTTGAAATCAATCATTTTCTGCTTATACTGTGGTATCATTCTGGGTGATGGTAGGAAGCTGCTCAGGGTTAGGGTCATACCATACACATGAATGTAAAAAAAATGAGGGTGCAATGACCACTAAACAAATCATGTTTTTTGTGCATTTGTTGCAATGGTTATGTTCAGAACCTTAAGAACTGTTTTGAGCTTAGGTATTTCTTCAGTTCTGTAGCACAGTTACAACTATTTAGATTTCTGAAAAGAAGCATGATGTTTTTCACATCTAATATAGATTGAAATACAGAGGCAGCATCAGCATTCGGAGAACCTTTATCATTTACATTTACACAAGAAACAGTGATGAATTACTGTCTGTGAACTGTTTTGAGTTTAGGCATTTTAAATTTAACATCTGGTTCTGTACTTTAGAAAATCCATCTAGAGCATGTCTAATACAAAACATCATACCTTTCATTGTACTATATCTACATGAAATTCTAAAGCTGAAAATCTCCAGCTAAATTACCACTTCCATAGTTATGATTTATTCAGAAGTACAGAAATGTTTGAAAGTACTCAGGCTAAGTTAAAGGACATTTCTGCATTAAGACAAATTTTAGATGAAAT